>NC_086317.1:171926586-172209086 GCF_036172605.1 Pelobates fuscus
CCCTCTTCTTACTTCCCTCTCCCCTCTTCTTACCCCCCTCCCCTCTTCTTACTCCCCTCACCCTCTTCTTACTCCCTCACCTTTCTTCTTACTCCCCCTCCTCTTACTCCCCCTTCTTCTTACTCTCCCCCTCCACTCTTCTTACTCCCCCCTCCTCTTACTCCCCCTCCCCTCTTCTTACTCCCCTCCCCTCTTACTCCCCCCTCCCCTTTACTTACTCCCCTCCTCTTTCTCTCACCTCCCCTCCCTTCTTCCTACTCCCCCTCTCCTCTTCTTACTTCCTCTCCTCCTCTTCTTCCCCCTCCCTTCTCTCCACCCCTCTTCTTACTCCCTCTCCTCTTCTTCCCATCCCTTCTACACTCCCCCTCCCCTCTTCTTCTCCCCTCTCTCCTTCTTCTTACTCCTCCCTCCCTTCTTCTTACCTCCCCCTCCCCTCTTCTACTCCCCTCCCTCTCTTACTCCCCCTCTTCTTACTCACCTCTCCAATCTTCTTACTCCCTCCCTTCTTCCTCTCCCCCTCCCCTTTTCTTACCCCCTCTTTTCTTATCTCCCCTCCTTCTTACTCCCCCTCCCTCTCTTACTCCCCTCTTCTTTTCTCCCCTCCTTCTTCACTCCCCCTCACCCTCTTCCTTTCTTCTCCCCTCTTCTTCTCCCCCTCTTCTTACTCCCCTCCCCTCTTCTTACTCCCCCTCCTCTTACTCCGCCCCTCCCCATCCCCTCTTACTCCCCCTCTTATTATCCTCCCTCCCCTCTTCTTACTCCCCCTCCCCTCTTCTTACTCCCCCTTTCTCTTTACTCCCCTTCTTCTTACTCTCCCCCCTCCCCTCTTCTACTCCCCCTCCTCTTACTCCCCTCTTCTTACTTCCCTCTCCCCTCTTCTTACCCCCCTCCCTTCTTCCTACTCCCCTCTCCTTTCCTCTTACTCCCCTCTCCCTTCTTCTTACTCCCCTCTCCCTTCTTCTTACTCCCTTCTCCTTCTTCTTACTCCCCTCTCCCTTCTTCTTACTCCCTCTCCCTTCTTCTTACTCCCCCCTCCCTTCTTCTTACTCCCCCCTCCCCTCTTCTTACTCCCCCCTTCTTCTTACTCTCCCCGCCCTCTTCTTACTCCCCCCTCCTCTTACTCCCCCCCTCTTCTTACTTCCCTCTCCCCTCTCTTACCCCCTCCCTTCTTCCTACTCCCCCTCCCTTCTTCTTACCCCCCTCTCCCTTCTTCTTACTCCCCCCTCCCCTCTTCTTACTCCCCCCTCTTCTTACTCCCCCCTCCCCTCTTCTTACCCCCTCCCTTCTTCCTACTCCCCCTCTCTTTTTCTTATCTCCCTCCTTCTTACTCCCCCCTCTTCTTATTTCCCTCTTCCCTCTTCTTACCCCCTCCCTTCTTCCTACTCCCCCCTCCCCTCTTCTTACTCCCCTCTCCCTTCTTCTTAATCCCCCTCCCCTCTTCTTACTCCCCCCTCTTCTTACTCCCATCTCCCCTCTTCTTACCCCCTCCCTCTTCTTACTCCCCCTCTCTTTTTCTTATCTCCCCTCCTTCTTACTCCCCCCTCCCCCTCTTCTTACTCCCATCCCCCTCTTCTTTTCTCCCCTCCTTCTTACACTCCCCCTCCCTCTTCTTACTCCCCCCTCCTCTTACTCCGCCCCTCCCCATCCCCTCTTACTCTCCCTTATTATCCCTCCTCCCCTCTTCTTACTCCCCTCTCCCCTCTTACTCCCCCTCCCTCTTCTTACTTCCCCTCCCCTCTTCTTACTCCCCCCTTCTTCTTACTCTCCCCCCTCCTCTTGCTCCTCTCTCCCCTCTTGCTCCCCTCTCCCCTCTTCTTACTCCCCCTCCCCTCTTACTCCCCCCCTCCTCCTACTCTCCCCCCCCCCTCTTCTTACTCCCCTCCTCTTACTCCGCCCCTCCCCCTCCCCTCTTACTCCCCCTCTCTTATTATCCCCCCTCCCCTCTTCTTACTCCCCCCTTCTTCTTACTCTCCCCCCTCCCCACTTCTTACTCCCTCCCTTCCCTTTTCTTACTCCCCCCTTCTTCTTACTCCCCCCTCGCCTCTTCTTACTCCCCCCTCTTCTTACTTCCCCCTCCTCTTACCCCCCTCCTCTTACTCCCCCCATCCGCTTACTCCCCCCTCTTCTTACTTCCCTCTCCCCTCTTACTCCCCCCTCCCCTCTTCTTACTCCCCCTCCCCTCTTCTTACTCCCCCTCCCCTCTTCTTACTCCCCCCTTCTTCTTACTCTCCCCTCTCCCCTCTCCCCTCTCCCCTCTTGCTCCCCTCTCCCCTCTTCTTACTCTCCCCCCTCCCCTCTTCTTACTCCCCCCTCCTCTTACTCCCCCCTCTTCTTACTTCCCTCTCCCCTCTTCTTACCCCCCTCCCTTCTTCCTACTCCCCTCTCCATTCTTCTTACTCCCTCTCCCTTCTTCTTACTCCCCCCTCCCATCTTCTTACTCCCCCCGGTATTCTTACTCTCCCCCTCCCCTCTTCTTACTCCCCTCCTCTTCTTACTTCCCTCTCCCCTCTTCTTACTCCCTTCCCTTCTTCTACTCCCCTCTCCCTTCTCTTACTCCCTCTCCCTTCTTCTTACTCCCCTCTCCCCTCTTCTTACTCCCCCCTCCCCTCTTACTCCCCCCTCCCCTCTTACTCCCCCCTCCTCTTACTCCTCCCTTCTTCCTACTCCCCCTCCCCCTTCTTCTTACTCCCCCTCCCCTCTTCTTACTCCCCCCTCCTCTTACTCCCCCCTTCTTACCCCCTCCCTTCTTCCTACTCCCCCTCCCCTTTTCTTACTCCCCTCTCCCCTCTTCTTACCCCCCTCTTTTTCTTACCTCCCTCCTTCTTACTCCCCCTCCCCCTATTCTTACTCCCTCCCCCTCTTCTTCCCCCTCTTTTTCTTTTCTCCCCTCCTTCTTACACTCCCCCCTCCCCTCTTCTTACTCCCCCTCACCTCTTCTTACTCCCCCTCCTCTTACTCCGCCCCTCCCCCATCCCCTCTTACTCCCCCCTCTTATTATCCCCCCTCCCCTCTTCTTCACCTCCCTCCCCTCTTCTTACTCCCCCCTTCTTCTTACTCCCCCCCTCGCCTCTTCTTACTCCCCCCTCTTCTTACTTCCCCCTCCTCTTACTCCACCTCCCCTCTTATTCCCCCTCTTCTTACTCCCCTCTCCCCTCTTACTCCCCTCTCCCTCTTACTCCCCCCTCCCCTCTTCTTACTCCCCCCTCCCCTCTTCTTACTCCCCCTCCCATCTTCTTACTCCCCCCTTCTTCTTACTCCCCCCTCTTTCTTACTCCCCCCTCCTCTTACTCCCCCCTCCTCTTACTCCCCTCTCCCCTCTTCTTACCCCCTCCCTTCTTCCTACTCCCCTCTCCCTTCTTCTTACTCTCCCCCTCCCCTCTTCTTACTCCCCCCTCCTCTTACTCCCCTCTCCCCTCTTACTCCCCTCTCCCCTCTTACTCCCCTCTCCCCTCTTACTCCCCTCTCCCCTCTTACTCCCCCCTCCCCTCTTCTTACTCCCCCCTCCCCTCTTCTTACTCCCCCCTCCCATCTTCTTACTCCCCCCTCCCATCTTCTTACTCCCCCCCTCTTCTTACTCCCCCCTCTTCTTACTCTCCCCCCTCTTCCTACTCCCCCCTCCTCTTCTTACTTCCCTCTCCCTTCTTCCTACTCCCCTCTCCCTTCTTCTTACTCCCCTCTCCCTTCTTCTTACTCCCCTCTCCCTTCTTCTTACTCCCCTTTCCCTTCTTCTTACTCCACCCCTCTTCTTACTTCCCTCTCCCCTCTTACTCCCCTCTCCCCTCTTACTCCCCCCTCCCATCTTCTTACTCCCCCTTCTTCTTACTCCCCCCCTCTTCTTACTCTCCCCCCTCTTCCTACTTCCCTCTCCCCTCTTCTTACCCCCCCTCCCTTCTTCCTACTCCCCTCTCCTTCTTCTTACTCCCCCCTCCCCTCTTCTTACTCCACCCCTCTTCTTACTTCCCTCTCCCCTCTTCTTACCCCCTCCCTTCTTCCTACTCCCCCCTCCCCTCTCCCTTCTTCTTACTCCCCTCCCCTCTTCTTACTCCCCCTCTTCTTACTCACCTCTCCCCTCTTCTTACCCCCTCCCTTCTTCCTACTCCCCCTCCCCTTTTCTTACCCCCTCTTTTTCTTATCTCCCCTCCTTCTTACTCCCCCCCCCCTCTTCTTACTCCCTCCCCCTCTTCTTTTCTCCCCTCCTTCTTACACTCCCCCCTCCCCTCTTCTTTCTCCCCCTCTTCTTACTCCCCCTCCCCTCTTCTTACTCCGCCCCTCCCCTCTTACTCCCCCTTCTTCTAACTCTCCCCCCTCCCCTCTTCTTACTCCCCCTCCTCTTACTCCCCCCCTCTTCTTACTTCCCTCTCCCCTCTTCTTACCACCCTCCCTTCTTCCTACTCCCCTCTCCCTTCTTCTTACTCCCCTCTCCCTTCTTCTTACTCCCCCCTCCCCTCTTCTTACTCCCCCCTTCTTCTTACTCTCCCCCCCTCTTCCTACTCCCCCCTCCTCTTACTCCCCCCCTCTTCTTACTTCCCTCTCCCCTCTTCTTACCCCCCTCCCTTCTTCCTACTCCCCTCTCCCTTCTTCTTACTCCCCTCTCCCTTCTTCTTACTCCCCTCTCCCTTCTTCTTACTCCCCCCTCCCCTCTTCTTACTCCCCCCTCTTCTTACTTCCCTCTCCCCTCTTCTTACCCCCTCCCTTCTTCCTACTCCCCCTCCCCTCTTCTTACTCCCCTCTCCTTCTTCTTACTCCCCCTCCCCTCTTCTTACTCCCCCCTCTTCTTACTCACATATCCCCTCTTCTTTCCCCTCCCTTCTTCCTACTCCCCCCTCCCCTTTTCTTACCCCCCTCTTTTTCTTATCTCCCCTCCTTCTTACTCCCCCCTCCCATCTTCTTATTCCCCCCTTCTTCTTACTCCCCCCTCTTCTTACACCCCCTCCTCTTACTCCCCCCTCTTCTTACTCCCCTCTCCCCTCCTCTTACCCCCCTCCTCTTACTCCCCCCTCTTCTTACTCCCCCCTCCCTTCTTCTTATTCCCCCCTTTTCTTCTTACTCCCCCCTTTTCTTCTTACTCCCCCCCTCTTCTTACTCCCCCTCCTCTTACTCCCCCCTCCTCTTACTCCCCCCTCCCCTCTTCTTACTCCCCCTCACCTCTTCTTACTCCCCCTCTTCTTACTTCCCCCTCCTCTTACCCCCCTCCTCTTACTCCCCCTCCCCTCTTATTCCCCCCTCTTCTTACTCCCCTCTCCCCTCTTACTCCCCTCTCCCCCCTCCCTTCTTCTTACTCCCCCCTTTTCTTCTTAATCCCCCTCTTCTTACTCCCCCTCCTCTTACTCCCCCCTCCTCTTACTCCCCCCTCCCCTCTTCTTACTCCCCCCTTCTTCTTACTCTCCCCCCTCCCCTCTTCTTACTCCCTCCCTCCCCTCTTCTTACTCCCCCCTCCTCTTACTCCCCCCATCCTCTTACTCCCCCCTCTTACTCCCCCCTCCCCTCTTCTTACTCCCCCTCCCCTCTTCTTACTACCCCTCCCCTCTTCTTACTCCCCCCTTCTTCTTACTCTCCCCTCTCGCTCCCCTCTCCCCTCTTGCTCCCCTCTCCCCTCTTCTTACTCCCCCCTCCCCTCTTACTCCCCCTTCTTCTTACTCTCCCCCCTCCCCTCTTCTTACTCCCCCCTCCTCTTACTCCCCCCTCTTCTTACTTCCCTCTCCCTCTTCTTACCCCCCTCCCTTCTTCCTACTCCCCTCTCCCTTCTTCTTACTCCCCTCTCCCTTCTTCTTACTCCCCCTCCCCTCTTCTTACTCCCCCCTTCTTCTTACTCTCCCCCTCCCCTCTTCTTACTCCCCCCTCCTCTTACTCCCCTCCTCTTCTTACTTCCCTCTCCCCTCTTCTTACCCCCCTCCCTTCTTCCTACTCCCCTCTCCCTTCTTCTTACTCCCCCTCCCCTCTTCTTACTCCCCCTCCCCTCTTCTTACTCCCCCCTCCCCTCTTACTCCCCCCTCCTCTTACTCCTCCCTTCTTCCTACTCCCCCCTCCCCTCTTCTTACTCCCCTCTCCCTTCTTCTTACTCCCCCTCCCCTCTTCTTACTCCCCCCTCCTCTTACTCCCCCCTTCTTACCCCCTCCCTTCTTCCTACTCCCCCTCACCTTTTCTTACTCCCCTCTCCCCTCTTCTTACCCCCCTCTTTTTCTTATCTCCCCTCCTTCTTACTCCCCCTCTTCTTACTCCCCTCCCCCTTCTTCCCCCTCTTTTTCTTTTCTCCCCTCCTTCTTACACTCCCCCCTCCCCTCTTCTTACTCCCCCTCACCTCTTCTTACTCCCCCTCCTCTTACTCCGCCCCTCCCCCATCCCCTCTTACTCCCCCCCTCTTATTATCCCCCCTCCCCTCTTCTTACTCCCTCCCTCCCCTCTTCTTACTCCCCCCTTCTTCTTACTCCCCCCTCGCCTCTTCTTACTCCCCCCCTCTTCTTACTTCCCCCTCCTCTTACCCCCCTCATCTTACTCCCCCTCCCCTCTTATTCCCCCCTCTTCTTACTCCCTCTCCCCCTCTTACTCCCCCCTCCCCTCTTCTTACTCCCCCCTCCCCTCTTCTTACTCCCTCCTCCCATCTTCTTACTCCCCCCTTCTTCTTACTCCCCCCCTCTTCTTACTCCCCCCTCCTCTTACTCCCCCCTCTTCTTACTCCCCCTCTTCTTACTCCCCTCTCCCTCTTCTTACCCCCCTCCCTTCTTCCTACTCCCCTCTCCCTTCTTCTTACTCTCCCCCTCCCCTCTTCTTACTCCCCCTCCTCTTACTCCCCTCCTCTTCTTACTTCCCTCTCCCCTCTTCTTACCCCCCTCCCTTCTTCCTACTCCCCTCTCCCTTCTTCTTACTCCCCTCTCCCCTCTTCTTACTCCCCCTCCCCTCTTCTTACTCACCCCTCCCCTCTTACTCCCCCCTCCTCTTACTCCTCCCTTCTTCCTACTCCCCCTCCCCTCTTCTTACTCCCATCTCCCTTCTTCTTACTCCCCCCTCCTCTTACTCCCCCTTCTTACCCCCTCCCTTCTTCCTACTCCCCCTCCCCTTTTCTTACTCCCCTCTCCCCTCTTCTTACCCCCGTCTTTTTCTTATCTCCCCTCCTTCTTACTCCCCCCTCCCCCTCTTCTTACTCCCCTCCCCCTCTTCTTCACCCTCTTTTTCTTTTCTCCCCTCCTTCTTACACTCCCCCCTCCCCTCTTCTTACTCCCCCTCACCTCTTCTTACTCCCCCTCCTCTTACTCCGCCCCTCCCCCATCCCCTCTTACTCCCCCCCTCTTATTATCCCCCCTCCTCTCTTCTTACTCCCTCCCTCCCCTCTTCTTACTCCCTCCCTCCCCTCTTCTTACTCCCCCCTTCTTCTTACTCCCCCCCTCGCCTCTTCTTACTCCCCCCTCTTCTTACTTCCCCCTCCTCTTACCCCCTCCTCTTACTCCCCCTCCCCTCTTATTCCCCCCTCTCCCCTCTTACTCCCCCTCCCCTCTTCTTACTCCCCCCTCCCCTCTTCTTACTCCCCCTCCCATCTTCTTACTCCCCCTTCTTCTTACTCCCCCCTCTTCTTACTCCCCCCTCTTCTTACTCCCCCCTCTTCTTACTCCCCTCTCCCCCTCTTCTTACCCCCCTCCCTTCTTCCTACTCCCCCCTCCCTTCTTCCTACTCCCCCCTCCCATCTTCTTACTCCCCCCTTTTCTTCTTACTCCCCCCTTTTCTTCTTACTCCCCCCTTTTCTTCTTACTCCCCCCTCTTCTTACTCCCCCCTCTTCTTACTCCCCCCTCCTCTTACTCCCCCCTCCCCTCTTCTTACTCCCCCTCACCTCTTCTTACTCCCCTCCTCTTACTCCGCCCCTCCCCCATCCCCTCTTACTCCCCCCCTCTTATTATCCCCCCTCCCTCTTCTTACTCCCTCCCTCCCCCTCTTCTTACTCCCCCCTTCTTCTTACTCCCCCCTCGCCTCTTCTTACTCCCCCCTCTTCTTACTCCCCCCTCCTCTTACTCCCCCCTCCTCTTACTCCCCCCTCCCCTCTTCTTACTCCCCCCTCTTCTTACCCCCCTCCCTTCTTCCTACTCCCCCTCCCCTCTTCTTACTCCCCTCTCCCCCTTCTTACTCCCCCCTCCCCTCTTCTTACTCCCCCCTTCTTCTTACTCTCCCCCCCTCCCCTCTTCTTACTCCCCCTTCTTCCTACTCCCCCCTCCCCTCTTCTTACTCCCCCCTCCCCTCTTCTTACTCCCCTCCCTCTTACCCCTTCTTCTTACCCCCTCCCCTGTAGCGTGGCCGAACTGCTCTCCGGTCCGCGTTTCCCGGCCGGAGTGATAGGAAGGTGCACGCTCAGTGTGCACTTCCT
Source organism: Pelobates fuscus (assembly GCF_036172605.1). Taxonomy (NCBI): domain Eukaryota; kingdom Metazoa; phylum Chordata; class Amphibia; order Anura; family Pelobatidae; genus Pelobates; species Pelobates fuscus. The sequence continues at coordinate 171,934,935 of NC_086317.1, forward strand.
GTCAGTCCAGCCGGTTACAGGAAACAGAAACTCCGCACGGAACAGGAGTTTCTGTTTCCTGTAACCGGCCGTACTGACAGGAAGTGCACACTGAGTGTGCACCTTCCCATCACTCCGGCCGGGCACCGCGGACCGGAGAGCAGCTCGGCCACGCTACAGGGGAGGGGAGGGGAGAATCTGTCCTTCAGCCGCCTGAGGCTCTTTACAGAGTGCTCAGGCGGCTGCAGCATTTAAAGGGCCGGCCCACCGCGGCCGGTCTTAAAAGGATTTAGGGCGGCCTGGGGTCAATTGCCTCCCTGCCCCCCGGCCCAGCCCACCCCTGACTAGCACCACCAGGGATGGCAGCAGCACAATCTCCCCTCCTAGGCTAAAGGTAAGAAGGGAGGGGGGATATAAGCACTCACACACACATACTGCACGTTTACACTCACAGCACCCTCACTCACACACACACTGCACCCCTGACACTCACAGCACCCTCACTCAAACACACACTGCACCCCTGACACTCACAGCATCCTCATTCACACACACACACACACACTGCACCCCTGATATTCACAGCACCCTCACTCACACACACACCCATCATACACACACACACTGCACCCCTGACACTCACAGCACCCTCACACACACTGCACCCCTGGCACTCACAGCACCCTCACGCACACAAACTGCACCCCTGATACTCACAGCACCCTCACTCACACACACATTGCACCCTCATGTGCACGTAGCACTCTCACTCAAACTCAGCACCCATCACTCAGACACAGCACACCGCACCCCTCACACACAGCACCCTTACCCACACACACTGTGCTCCTCTTGCAAACACACTACACCCCTAACACACACATCACCCAAACACACACACAGCACCCTCACACACACACTGCAACCTGACACTCACAGCACCCTTACACACACATACACACACACTGCACCCCTGACACTCACAGCACCCTCACTAACACACACACTGCACCCCTGACACTCACAGCACCATCACACACACACACAAACACACTGCACCCCTGACATTCACAACACCCTCATTTACACACACTGCACCCCTGACACTCACATCACCCTCAAACACACACACTGCACCCTCACACACAGCTTCCTCACATGCACATAGCATCCTCACGCAAACACAGCACCCATCACTCACACACAGCACACACACACAGCACTCTTAGCCACACAGCACCCACACACACACTACACCCCTCACACACACTGCACCCCTCTTGCACCACACTACACATCACCCACACACACAGCACCCTCACACACACACAGCAAAATACTCTTTCCTGGCATTTTTGTCTCCTGGTATCCCATCTATGGAGACACCAGAGACAAATTTCAAGCAAACATAGTGCAAGCATGTTATTAAATTTGCTTGTGCTGTGCAGAACAAATACAGGGTCTTTTTCTCATGCTAGAGCACTTCAGCAGAGCTCTGTGCATGGTCTGCTCTGGAAGAGCATTGAACCAACATGCTCACGTTGTGATGGGGTATGCTTGTTATTGGTGATGACAAAACACACCCTATCTGGCTCCGCCCCCTTTTTAGTGGGCCGCTGTAATTAAAAAATGCCCAGGTCGAATTTTCTTCCCAGTCTGGCCTTGCAGCTATACCTTGCAGATGAGGCTCAAAGACGGACAAAACAATCATCCAACAAAAGGTTGCAGAGGGAAGTTGCGGGTATTTAGGATGTGAACTAGGTTCTCCCTGTAATTGTCAATTTAGCAAAAACTACCTGAGTGGGGATTAACCAAAATGGAAGCAACACATTTCTCTGAGCTTTTACCTATTCTCAGAGTTCTCATATTCTCTGTTTTTGCTGGTCTCACACTTGAAATATTGACACAGTCTATCTCCATGGGCGTCCGCAGGAATTTTTCCAGGGGGGCGCATAATTGTAATGACATCCATGCTTGGCCCCTTTTTGACACACAAAGCCAGGGTGAATAGCGTTTTCCCAACTATGGTGTCAGGAATGCATGTTTGTTTTTCTGACACTATGGTGTTCCTTTAATCAAGTTAAAGGAACATTTTGGTCATCAAAACAACTTCATTTAAATGAAAGTGCAATGATGCAAGGAGGCCCCTGGGCGCTCTCTTTCCTTTAAGGGGTGAAACCGCTCTCAAATGGTTTAACCCCAAAGGTTTCCTCCAACTCCAGATCTCCATTTCGCTCAGTGGTATTCGGCTTCTGAAACGGAGTGTCAGGAAGTGCAGATTGACAACAGGCATTGGTGCCACTGATTGGCTAGAGTGGTCAGCTGATGCTCTAAACCAATCACTAGTTCCTGATTCATAAAAATGTTATACGTTTTTATGAATGGGGAGCTACTGAATGGCTTAGAGTGCCAGCTGACCGCTCTAGCCAATCAGCAGCACCCCTACCCAGTGGCCCTCTGTTTCCTGACAATCCGTAAATAAAAGCGAACACATTAACACTGATATTTTTTTTTACCTGGGGAGATGAGAAGGTCCAAAGTTTCCCTGCCAGGACCAGGTACCAAAGCCTTATGATGTGGTGTCCAGAATAAAGTGGATGGATCACTTCACTTGTCCTTCCTGCTCCAATCTCATTTTTTTTTCTCCTTCATTTGACACAGTCTTCTTTTTCTTCTGACACTGTCTTCTCTCCTCCTTGGCTCCTTCTGCACCTTTACCTTTCTGCTATTTTCTGCTTATTTTGTGCCCTTCTGCTCCTTTCTCTTTCTGATCCCTTTCTGCTCCTTGCAGACCCTTCCTTCTCTTTGCAGGCCCTTTCTACTCCTTGCTGCCCCTTCCTACTCCTTGCTGACCCTTCCTGCTCCTTGCTGCACCCTCCTGCTTCTTGCTGCCCCTCCTGCTTCTTGCTGCCCCTTCCTGCTCCTTTTCCTACTTTACCTTTGTGCTCCTTCTGCCCCTTCCAGATCGTTGCTGACCCTTTCTGCTCCTTGATTTCCCTTCCTGCTCATTTCTGTCCCTTCTCATTTCTGCTCCTTCTCCTACTTTATATTTGTACCAATGTTCCTTCTCCTTTCTGCTTCTTTTGATTCTTTCTGCTCCTTTACCTTTGTGCTCCTCCTGTCCCTTCCTGCTCCTAGATGCCCCCTTTCTGCTCCTTCTCCTACTTTACCTTTATGCTCCTTCTGCCCCTTCCAGATCATTGTTGCCCCTTTCTGCTCCTTGATTTTCCTTCCTGCTCATTTATGTCCCTTCTTCTTTCTGCTCCTTGATGTTCCTTCCTGCTCACTTCTGTTCATTCTCCTTTCTGCTCCTTATCCTACTTTACCTTGTACCTTTGTTCCTTCTCCTTTCTGCTCCTTCTGATTCTTTCTGCTATTTCTCCTACTTTACCTTTGTTCCTTCTCCTTTCTGCTCCTTCTGAGTATTTCTGTTCCTTTACCTTTGTGCTCCTTCTGTCCCTTCCTGTTCCTGCTGCCCTTTGTGCTCCTTTTGATTCTTTCTGCTCTTTTACATTTGTGCTCCTTCTGTCCCTTCCTGCCCATTTCTGTTCCTTGCAGACCCTTCATTTTCCTTGCAGACCCTTCCTGCTCATTTCTGTTCCTTTCTGCACATCCTGCCGCTTCCAGATCAATGATGACCCTCACTGTTCCTTGATGTTCCTTCCTGCTCATTTATGTTCCTTCTCCTTTCTACTCCTTCTCCTACTTTACCTTTGTGCTCCTGATTCTTTCTGCTCCTTCACATTTTTGACTCCTTCTGTCCCTTCCTGCTCCTTGCTGCCCTTTCTGCTCCTTTTAGACCCTTTCTGTTCCTTCTCCTACTTTACATTTGTGCTCCTCCTGAATGTTTCTGCTCCTTGCTGCCCTTTCCTCCTCATTTCTGTTCCTTCTCCTTTCTGCTCCTTCTCTTACTTTACCTTCCTGCTCCTTGCTGTTCTTTTTTGCTCCTTCTCCTACTTTACCTTTGTGCTCTGATTCTTTCTGCTCCTTTCCTGTTGTGTTCCTTCTGTCCCTTCCTGCCCCTTTCAGCTCATTGCAGACCCTACCTACTTCTTGCTGCCCGTTCCTGCTTCTTTCTGCTCCTTCCAGCTTCTTGCAGCCCCTTCCAGCGCCTTGCTGACCCTTTCTGTTCCACGTAGACCCTTTCTGTTCCTTTTAGACTCTCTGTTCTTTCTCCTACTTTACCTTTGTCCTCCTTCTGATTATTTCTGCTCCTTGCTGACCCTTCCTGCTTCTTGCTGACCCCTGACCCTTCCTATTCCTTGCTGACCCCTCATGCTTCTTGCTGACCCTTCCTGCTCCTTGCTGACCCTTCTTGCTCCTTGCTGACCCTTCCTGCTCCTTGCTGACCCTTCCTGCTCCTTGCTGACCCCTCCTGCTCCTTGCTGTCCCTTCCTGTTCATTTCTGCTCCTTCTACTTTACAGTCCTGCTCCTTGCAAACCTTTCCTACCCCTTCCTGCTTCTTGCTGCTCCTTCCTATTCCTTGCTGACCCCTCCTCCCCCTTGCAGAACATTTCTGCTCATTTCTGCTCCTTCTTTACCTTCCTGTAGACTGTCTCTCACCCCATCCTTCACTTACCTGACCTGTAGGCTGCCCTCCCCATCCCTCACTTACCTGATCTGTAGGCCACCCCCCCAAACCCTCACTTACATGATCCGTAGGCTGACCCCCATCCCTAACTTACATGATCTGTAGGCTGCCCCCCCATCCCTAACTTACATGATCTGTAGGCTGCCCCCCATCCCTCACTTACCTGATCTGTAGGCTGCCCCTCCCCAATGTCTCACCTGATCTGTAGGCTGCCCCCCATGCCTCACTTACCTGATCTGTAGACTGTCTCTGCAGGCTGGGAGTTGCTGGCTGCACTCTGTACTGCTCCTCTATGGATAAAGTCAGGAGAGAAAAGCAGGGATAAGCTGTAATTCCTATCCCTGCCTTTCTTCATTCACCTACTGGCCAGCGGCGGTACTGCAGTGTATTCTCACACTGAAACAAAAAATAGCAGCACAAGCTGAAAAATCCAGGGGGGGCGGCAAGTACCCCCCCCCCCCCCCCCGCGGACACCCATGGCTATCTCCCACTCAAATTAGTTTCAAGTGCTAAGTAAATACAGCAAGCTAAACCTAGTCTCGCACTAAGATCAATGACATGGGCCATCTCATACTCCCACACAGGCAGAGCAGAGGTAAAACACACATTTTCACTGCTGGCCTGTCTCTCTCAAAAGCTGCAGTGACAGTGTCTGGAGGAATCCTGCTTGAACGTATAGATTTTTACTGTTTCTCCTTTTTACCTCTATTTGTCAATTGTTACTTGTTCTGTGAATAAAATCAACATGAACTGACTGTCCCCTAACCATTAATCATCTTTTGTTTTCCATCTATTGCTTGGGGACAGAAAAGCTCACATGATTAGGCAGGCCTCTTGTCTCTCATGGCAAACTAAGATGCTTAATTGCCCCCACCAAAAAACAAGCCTTTTCTCCATTACATCCCCTTTTATCTGGCACCAGGTGCAACACTCCTAATCACAAATCAAAATGAACATGTTCTTGCATCTTGCATTGTGCGTGTTATTTTTTCCATTATTCTGATGCATGGCGGTTAGATAATTGGATTTCCAGATGATCACCCGAGTGACTAAAATTCATACAAATTGCAGTTCGGAAAGGAACAAATGATTGATGGTTAGTAAAACAATACATAAAACACTATTATATCTTAAAACATTAACTTAAAAAGAGGAGGGGCACTTACAAATAGGGTGTTATGCAGCACATTGTGATATAATTATTAACATTTTGGCATTTTTGTTTTGTTGTTGAGGATGTAAGAAAGAATATCATGAAGATTATGGTCTAACATCCAAAGATCAGAAAATATATTAATATGAAAAACTTTGCTTTTAAGCAAACAGTATGTCAGGGCAGGTTCAACCTCTATACCAAAGCCCTGAAATAGAAGTTGTAGCGGTCACCCCGGTGAGTAGAGGGGTTTCCACCGCCAGAGACGTCATTCCCCCAAGTGTGAGTCGTGTTACAGCATCCAAGTAGTATGAAGAGCAGGTATAGCTTGTATAGCATTTCCCTACAAACAAGAGACAAGGCTCTATGTTGAGGGTAAAGTAGAACTGATTTTAATGGAGCCACAGCTGGCCTTTTATGCAAGTCTCCATGCAAGGGGTTTCTAGTGACACATTCCAGGGGCATTCCCCACTGGACCTGAGAGGGGACAGCAACATAAGCACACACATAATTACATTACCTCTCAGGTCCAGGACATGCATAATAAAAATACCCCAAAACTTTAACAATGAGGTACCCCTTCAAGTTCTATATCCCCGGATAGCCTGGGTCTGAGTGCCCAACATATGTCCAAATCACTCAGATCCCACGAATGTAACTGAAACGTCACCAGGGTATAGTTTAGACCGACCGCACACAAGACGTATGTCACGATTCCGGGGACCAAACACGCCAACACACACAAAGAAAATGTGCAGTACTTAGAGTGGCCGGGCTAAGCACACAAAGAAAAGTCAGGAGACAAGCCGAGTAAGGGGAACCAGAAGACAGAATAACGAGAAACAAGCCGAGGTCAAAGGGTAGGAGAAAGTCACAAAGTCGGATATACAAGCCAGAGAGTACGCAACCAGAAACACAAGTTCAGTAGCAATACTAGCAAGCAAAGACCACAACAGGACAGAGAGGAACAGGAAAGGTAAGTATTTAAATCCATAGGTTAATTCTGATTGGATAATTTCCAATCAGAATTAACAATCACACGTGGGAGATATCTAGACCTCCCACTGTGATTGAGGCACTGTGCCTTTAACGCCGGGTCAGGTGGCTGACCCCGGCGTTTATTAAAATGGGCGGTCTCCCAGAATGCAGCGTCATGCATGCTGCCGCTGGGGGACGTAGACGAAGACACGGGCGGCATCCGTGGCTGGGAGGATGCCGCCCGCCGAGCGCACGCCAGGAAGGGGACCGTGGACGGCTGGAGGGTGAGTGCCGCGAGCGGACTGCAGCCTCCCCTCCCAGCCGCCCGCGGGATCCTGACAGCGTATGCCCAAGATAGTTCCATGAACTTAGGCTGTGCGGCTGGTCTCTTTCAGGAGTACCAAAATACAGCCTATACAGGTAAATAGTAGTTCCCATGTGTACGTTCCCATTGCCCCTGTGGTTCGGGAGATGTTTCTACTGATCGCCATTCTCTTCGTCTGAATATTGTCGAACATACGTGGGCATGGAAGTCTCAGCGGTGTTCGCACCATCGAGTGTTCGATTTTAGGTCCACTGCTGGCTGTGTTTGTATTCCAAAATGCCCGCCGCAACGTGCTCGTACATACGAACAACGACCACCCAGCTGAACGTCGAGGTGTGGTTATGGAGGTCAACAAGTGGCACACTCCGCATCTGGGTGGTCGGTCATTCGGTAGTTCCTTTGTTAGTCGAACGGGGCAATGTTAATATAGGGACTAGACGTATTTGGCCTAACAGATTAGGAAAGGGAATAAAATAAACTTTAAAATCCAGGGGCAGAGGATCTGTCACAGAAGTTGCTTATTTTCATGAATTGGGACAGCTCTAAGATAGGAATTCCAAAAAGTCAGTCTCTCATTGAGTCATAAAGTAGTGCTTAATATCATATAAAAATTTGTAATTTACCCATTTTTCAAGCATATGTAATTCAGTTGTTACATGTCTATTGAATCTAAACAAATTCCCATTAATCTCAAAATAACAAATATATATGAGACAACAAGTTTGGGCATTGACATCTTCTCCAAACTATAATAACATTAGTTTTGGCACTAGTGTACCCAGTCTACTCCACTTGGGCACCCAAGGAACCACATTCTAACTTCAGTCAAGGCTCACAGAGCTTCTTTTGTCACAATCACATGGAACATACATGGCTTTCTCAACCATCCCCGCTAGAAACACTCAAAACATCAACTACTATCCACCACTGAACGACATAACTTACTCTGTTAACCATTGCAAGGCTCCCAAAAATCCCTCTACTAATAGCACTCTGGACTTTAAAAACTCCCTTCTGACTATTTACACTATGGACACTGAGAAATCCAACTACTATCTTCTGAGTGGCTCACAGAACACGGTGGAGTTAATCTGATTGGGTCATGAAAGTTTCCATTCCCTATCTGGAACTACTCATCTTGCTGGCAGCCATAAGCAAAAAAACACATTTTGATACCTCTTTAACTATGTCTCACTTTGCTCACCTTTCTAGATTCTGTCTGTAACTTTTTTTCCCCACTGATTTTCTCCTTCAGTTTCACCTCTCCTCTCTCCAATAATTGTTTTCCCATCTCATGTGTTTTTTTTTTTACTATTTTACATCTTTCTGTAAACATCTTTCTTTATCTTCGCTAGTTAACCACTTCACATTAGGACATCATGTTCTAGCTATACTGTACTGTAATGCCTTTATGGTGTCATGACATCCTGCAGATTTGGTGTTAGTAGGGTTAAATCCCTGCCCACACCAGGTACTAATGGATACCAGGGGCTCCACTCTGTCAGCTGGGGCCATTTTTACTGGCCCCAGACTTTTTGACGAGCTGTTTGCAGAACTGCAAACAAATCTTTAGTTAGTCATTTAAATGCCCATCAAAAGATTGCGATGTGAGCAGGATTAAATACCTGCTAACACCAGGAGTTCCAGGTATCAATGAACACTTGGGGTTCCTCTCTGTCAGCTGGGGCAATTTAGGGTTAAATTTGGAATTAGGATGTCTTAGAATTAGAGTTTGGTTTAGGATTAAAGATTGAAACAATTAAGATTGTTGCTTTGCAAAAGTATACAAATGGGGTATAGTTGTACTCAGGGCATGTTGCTGAGTATAGTTAAGAACATTATATTACCATGAGAGAAGTTGCTGGCATTTCGGTTCGAGACTGCCTTTATGGGTGGGATCAGTCTGATGTGCAAATGGTATAGCTTCTCTTTGTAATGGCACAAGTGAGCAAAAACAGTTTTGAGAGCTAAGCGGAGACAAACTAAAGGGCAAGCTACTGAGTTTCTTTTGCCTTTTTGTCGCAAGAAAGCTCAGCTCCTGCAAACAACGACCCCATAATGCCTATAAAACACGATTTTCATCACCAACCTCAACTATAACTGCGACCCTCGATGTATATGGCCACCGGAACCGGGGAGAGGCTTGCTCATTGAGTTTTAGTCCCCCGGAGGGGATATCTCTGCAGCAACAAGCGGGACCTTTTCCTGGCGGTGAGTGGAGTGGATGGCCGCCGCTCCACTATCCCGCCTACCGGAGCCAGACAACAAACCACATCTGAGTGGCCCCGGTCCCCCCCCACCCACCCCCCCCGGACCGGGGGGTGATCCTGGTCCTCGCCCCACAGCCGCATTCGGGCCAAGCGACCAGAGCCCAGGGACGCAAGCATCCAGCTCGAGGGCAAGTCGAACTACCAAAGATGGAGGTGACCATGTGCCCTGGAACCAGAAGAAGGGATTGCTCTCACGCAACGACCAAGCAACCGACAGAGTACCCAGATGCCGGTCTGAGGGGCTAGAAAAGCCCAAGCCTAACTCCCTCTGCACAGCGAACGCTTACCTGACCACTCCACGTGGCAAGATACAGGTGAGCAGCGGCGGAGACCCAGCAGGACCCAAACTGACTGCCACGCTGATAGACCGCCACAAGCCTACCTCAGCCAGCGTCCACCAACCTCGCAGCAGAGCAAGGTACTCACCCCCCGCCCGCTTTGCAACACGAAGAGGGCTCAACAAAGCCGCCCAGCGGTTCCAGCGCCGTCCCACACGCAGACCCACAGCGGCACCACGGAGGTCACTCAGGAGAGTGCACACAAGGGCACAGCTGCAGCGGGAGAAACGGAAAAGAACCTCCAAGCACTAGCAAAGCACCAACTTACCTGCAATCAATGGCGCCACCACGCAGTGTGACTGCTTGGGATGGGACTGTGCTGTGCCCCGGGCTGGCATGGTCAGACCGGGGCTCGGGACTGAGCTGTGAGTAAAGCCTCTGGCTGCTCGCTACCAAAACTTGCCTGCACACCTACACACATAAGTACAACTAGCATGGATACACACATATATAGTCTGGCATGTGACACTATATAATAATATTAAGCATATAATTTAACATTTCCTGCTTTCTTTAGCATTTGCTATGTAGGCATACACTCAAACATCCAGCCTGCTAACTAGACATGACGTGTAACCTCACAGCCTAACTGCAATATAGATTGCCCAGGTCTTATACTGCAAATCTTAGCTAGGCACAAACGATAAACATGTATTTTGCAATCACAACACTGATAAGGCCCCAGGGAGAGTGCGCAGCTTAGCGGACAGGGGCACATGTATGAGTGTGGGATGGATAAAGCATGATTGGCTATATGCTACATGTGGGAGTGTGAGATGTGAGGGAGTGGGTGGTGACAGATTAGACTGACCTCAGTGCCACTTAGGAGCAGGGCCAGCAACAAGTTTCCTGCTTCCTCCTGTTGCTGGGCCTGCTGGATTTTCTGCCTGGGGCCCTGGATGCTGGATCCTGGTTGTTACAGCCATCCTGTGTGCCCTCAGGGCTGGTACTGGTGCTGCTGCAGACGGTGGCCTCCTCCTACCCCAGCAGCCTGGTGGTGAGGTTCCCCTCCCCAGCAGTCTGGCTCCCCATGGGCACCCTGCCTGTGTCTCCCTCCCTGTGTCTCCCTCCCTGGGCTCCATGGGCATCCTGCATGTGTCTCCCTCCCTGGACACCCTCCATGGGTCTCCCTGCCTGTGTCTCCCTCCCAGTGGCTCCCTGCCTGTGTCTCCCTCCCAGTGGCTCCCTGCCTGTGGCTCCCTCCCAGTGGCTCCCTGCCTGTGGCTCCCTCCCAGTGGCTCCCTCCCAGTGGCTCCCTCCCAGTGGCTCCCTCCCTGTGTCTCCCTCCCTGGACTCCCTCCATGGGTCTCCCTCTCTGGGCTCCCTCCCAGTGGCTCCCTCCATGGGCTCTGTGTGCCCCAACTCTCCTCCTCGGGCAGAATCTGCAGCCCGAGTCTTCAACTGGGCCGCGCGCCTGGACCACGTGGCGCGCGGCCTGCTCCGCGCCCGGTCCTTCCGCTGCCCCTGCTGTCCGGACAGCGGCATCTGAAGTGGACCGCGCCCCCCCGTGGGAGGTAATTGGGGGGCGTAAGCACGGCAATCGACCCGGGCGGCGTGTGGGAATGCCGCCTGGGGTCCTCCCCTCTCGGCCGGCAGTGGTAAGTGGGCCCCCTGTGGGGCACGCGGAGTGGCTCTCGGCCACTGCCGCCGGGTGGGGAGGGGTCCTGGAGTATAGGGACTATACTTGCTCCCTCCCCTCTATTATTGCTGTGTCCCCCTTTATTGCTGTGTCCCCCTTTATTGCTGTGTCCACCTTTATTCTGCCCCCCCCTATTACTGTGTCCCCCCCCCCTTTTTTTTTTCCATTGTGTTTCCCCCCCCCTCCTCCTTGCTGTCCTTCTTTGCCCCCCACCCCTCTCTCCTTCCTCCCACCCACCCCTCTCTCCTTCCTCCCACCCCACCCCCCCCTCTCTTTACCTGTCTCGGCAGCCTCCTGTCCTGGAGTGTTGGCTCTTCATCTCTCCACTGCTGCTTCAGGCTTTGGGTGCAGTTGCCGGATCCGTCCAGCAGGTGGCGTCTGAAGCTCCAGTTGCCATGGGAACTGCGCTGCAGGTGATGGACTCCTTTTTTCATGCTGCTGTCTCTTCTATGGTGCCGCCAGCGGTTCCTGGGGTGCCGTCAGGTGAGTAATGTTTTCCTGCGCTGGCTGGGGCGCCTGCGCTATGCTGGTTCATGTTGGGTTTATTTAAAAAAAAAAGATAAATAAAAAAAATAATTTTCTAAAACCTAAAAAAAAAAACAAATCAAAGAGTAGCGGTCAGCCGTGCTCCGTGTAGTACTCTACTGGCGCGACGGTGCGTCCACCGGTGGGTGGGGGGCAGTGCGCTTGGTCCTCAGCGCGGCAATTGGAGGGGAGTTGGGCCTCTTCCTCATTGAGGGCTGCGCCACCTCTCCCCTGCGCACTCGCGCAAGGTATTCCCCTTTGGCCCTTGGGGGGGATGCTCTTCCCTTGGGGCACTGGGGGGGTAGGACTCGGGCGGCCGTGGCGCTGTTTTGTTACCAGGACACCACTTGGGCTGCATGTCATACTTATGGTGGCCTGGGAAAAACATTTCTTCAGCGCCTTGCGGTTTTGCCCTCTGTAGCGTGGGATCAGATGGACTTCGGCCCCTGGCTCTCCATCGTAAGCCACCCGGCGGCGCATAAAGGGTGTTTGTCCTCATTTCCTGGGGTGCAGCTCCGCCCCAGCGGCCTTGCAGGGAGTTGAACGTCAGCCGATGTAAGTGGGGTGGGTCATGCTGTCTTAAGCTCAAATGCTCCCATCGTGGTGGGGGCTCACTCTGCCTCCTGCTGTTTCCAGAGGGGTAAGTACGGGGAAAAAGGGGACATGGGGGCGCAGGGCAGCGACGCCAGTGCTCGTAAGCGCGATGTGCCCATGGCTCAACCGCTACTGGAATTGGCAGGCCATGGGGCTCGTGCTGGAGGGGGTCACCCGAGGCTTCAGGATCCCTTTCTCAGAGCGCCCAGCTTCGGGGCGGTGTGGACCTTGAAGGAAAGGTTAAAGATCTTCGTACGTATAGATTGGTGAAAATCGAGACGGGGATATGATAGACAGTTTAAATACTTAATGGGAATCAATACAGTAGGGAGGAGACTATGTTTAAAAGAAGTAAAACTTCCGCAATAAGAATACATAGTCTTAATTAGAGGGGCGAAGGTTTCCCAATCATACCCGGATGTATTACGTTAACGGAAGGGTAGTGGATGCGTGGACTAGCCTTCCTGCTGTAGTAGTAGAGGAGTCTAAGTGGGTGTGGGATATGCGTAAGGCTGTCCTACCTATAAGATAAGGCCAGGGACTAATGTCAGTGGTTAGGAAATTGGGCTGACTGGATGGGCCGAATGGTCCTTATCTGCCGTCACATTCTATGTTATGTTTTTAAGTCTGTTCTCGACTTCCCGCAGATGGTGCTGGATAAGCTCCTGTGGGAGGTAGCTTTGGGGTGGTTCGCGGGGTCAGTTGAGGCCCTGTCGCTCCCCAAGTTGCAGGTCCCCCTTGGGCCTAGTGCCCAAGTGGGAGGCAGGGGATTTTCGTTTGCCCTGCCCTCAAGGGGTATTGGTGAAAGATGTCGGGCGTCCTAGGCATCCTTCGATGCTGCGGTACGCATAGTCGGGGCAGTGGACCCTGGGGCTTTGCTAACGAAGGCTGACGTCGGAGCCACGTTTTGCTTGTTGCCAGTTCATATGGATTGTCATCAACTCCTAGGTGGTGGGTTTGTGGTCGGTATTATGTGGATACATGCTTCCCGATGGGTTGTTCGTTACCTGCTTTTACGATGAGTACGTCGGCGCTTTCCTGCAGTGGGTGGTGCGGCAGGAGGCAAGGATTGGCTCGTTGCTGCGTTACCTTGATGGCTTTTGTGTGTGGTCCTTCGCTGACTTGTTGACTCTTGCTCGACTCGGTGGAGCTTTGGGGTCCTCTTGGCGCACGATAAGACAGTGGGGCCCAGTGACGTGCCTTAGCTCCTTGGGTATCGAAATTGACTCTGTGGCCATGGAGTGCTTCCTGCCGCGGGATGAGGTTGAGAGGGTGTGGCGATGGCCAGGGGTCTGGGGGGGATGCAGCTGTGCAAACGGCAGTCCCTGCAGGCGCCTGGTGGCTGCTACTACTGGGACCGCAGTATTTTATCCGGCTCTGGAGGTCTGGATTTTCTTCCTGACCGAGTATATTGGAAGGTCACCTTGGCAGGCGCCGGAGGTGTCCAGTTCCGACTTGCCCCTCTAAACGGACGTGGCTGGCTCTGTCTGGTTTGGGCGACATGGTTGGCGGCGTGGTCCGCCTCCGACTTGACCAGGAATTCTTGGCTTCCTGGAGTTTTTCCATTGTGGTGGCATTGGATTTGTGGGGTCGGGAGCTATAGGACCGTCGGGTCGTTATTCACTGTGCCAACCTCGGGGTTGTCCAGGTGATTAGCCAGCTCTCGGCCCCCCCTTTTCTCTTTTGGCACTTCCCCTGCTCCAGCGTCTGGTGCTCCGGTGCCCGTGTCTTCATGTGTCGTGTAGGTCCGGTTCCTCTTGGGTCAAAGTACTCCAGGGTATGGGTAAAATGGCAGGCGCGGGAGTCAGAGGTGGGTGTATTTGCGGGTTCGCCTGTTCGTTACAAGGTCTGCTGTGACTGCTGGAGTGTTTTGGGTTTCGGCGGATATGTCGTCCTCCGGGGTGTCCTTACGCGTGTCCAGTTTAGTTTTCTGGTTAAGTCCCAGGGTTGGGTGGCTGTCGCCACGGAGTTTCTGGTATGGCATGCGGTGTAAGGCCCGGGCAGGGGTCGGTTTTTGTGGATCCAAAGAGGCCGGTTTTGGGGGCCTTATGGGCACAATTGTGCCAGGTGCTCCCAGAGGTATGCCTCGTTGTTTCTTCATTTCTTTGGGGCCATGAGGATTGGGGTATTGGTGGGTCCGAACTGGTCAGCAGGTAGGGTAGGATTCTGTTTGCGGATGTCCGGGATGGTCAGGACCTGGTGTCTTTCAAGACTCGTCCATACAAGACCGACATCCTTTTCAAGGGCAGGTGGGTCCCGCTGGCAGCGGTCCCAGGATTGGACGCCTGTCTGGTCTGGGCGCTCAGGGAGTCCGCGGTATGGCCGTACCTGGCTGGCCCAATCGTGGTATACGAGGAGGGGAACGTCCTCTCCCATTTCAATTTGTTTGGCGGTCATTCTTTCCCCATTGGCACTGCGACGGAGGCCTCTCGGCTGGGTATGCTGAATCGGGATGTGCAGAGGATAGGAAGGTGGGACTCTAGGAGATTTTGTTCCGGTGTGCGGGACGCTGTTTTGCTCCGTTTATTGTTTTTCCTTCTCGGGGCGGATGATTGAGAACTCGACGAGGAACTATTGGCGGCAAGCATACATCTGGAGTGCGTTGGAGTGCTGCCGCGAAGGGTTCATCCGTTGTGTTTCACGGTTCGTTATAGGGGTTTTGGGGGATGCCCATTTCATCAGGTTTTGAGATGGAGGCGGCAGATTGGTTGCGGCCGGATGGGGTTCATTTGTCTGGGGTCGGGCTCGACCGTTTTAATCTGGCCATTCGAGAGACGGTGGAACAGGCCATGGTTGGTTTGTTTGGGGTCCCCCGCTGATTTTAGGCTTAAAACAGCGGGGTTGTGGCGGGGGTGTGTCCTTGCCAAATAAGGGATGGTTTGGTAGATTAGATGAAAAAGGGGGATAATGGCCGGGTCTCATCCTCCCCCTGTCTCTTATGGTGAACCTGGAGGAGGTACCAGGTTGGACATGTCCGCACTGGGTTGTAAGTCGACCAGTGGGGAGTATTATGGTTGGGCCCCACCGAGTGGGTGGGGAGCCCTGAAAAGGAAGATGTTTTTATTATGCCGAGGGGGGGAGGTGAGAGCCTTCGGGAAGTTAGATTGGCAAGGACGGTTTCTTTGGTTACTGTATGACTATATGCAAATTGTTTATGTTAATTTATGATAATTATTATTTCGTTATATGTTAAAAGGAGTTATACAGTATTTGGTTGTGTTAATAAATGCTGTGGCCTGTTTTCTCCAAGAAGTTGTCAGTCGTTATTTGAAGGGGTAAGTTATGGTTTTATGGGGGATGAAGGGAATGCTATCCAATGCCCACTACGTACATACATGTCTAATGTGCCTACTATACGCATGCCTTGCTACTACTCATGTTTTATCACTGTTCATCCACACTCTAAATATAAAACGTGCATGAGTCTCTGTATACCCCACTGTAACAAATGTCATTGATCTTAGCAAGTGGAATGCCTTTGGGGTACCACAAGCATGCCTGTCAAACCTATAAGCACGAAAAAAATAAAGAATTAAAAAAAAAACAAAAAAACAGTATATATGTGTTGTTGCACATCCTCCTCGAGTGATGTCATCCATAGAGGAGTATTGGGTGATGAATCTCCATGGCTGATCATCTCAGCACTGTGCATGTACTCATGATGTCACAGTATTTTACGGTATGAGAACTGAGAAGTAAGATTGCTGGCTCTCGTATGCAGAGGGTTTGGATGAGTGTCTTGAAGCCTTGCTTCCAGGACCTCTGATTAGTACACTGCAGGTTATTGGTGGTTAGGTGGGGGGGGGGGTAGCAGGACTACAGGCACTATGACAACTTTAATCAAATTACGTTGTTAAAATGCCTATACTGTCCATTTAAGTGAGAAACAGAATTATGCTACCTCCTTAACTTGTTAATTTAATTTCCAGGTATCTGCCCCTCTTTGTCTCCTATGTTGCCTCATTTCTCAGTCGCACACTTTTCACTTAGTTTTTCACTTATCTCTTGTCTTTTTCTCATTTTTAATAACCTCTTCACTTCTTATCTGTCACTCCTGTCTTGTTCAGTCTAAGTCTACTGTCTTTGTTTAGTGCTGCTTTGTATTTTAGCCTGTGTCCCCTATCTTCTATACTCTCCAACTGTTGTGTCCCCTTTATAATTTAATATTTGTAACCTTGTGTATTTTGCTGTCACCTCAATTCATTTAATGTTAGTCTTTTACTGCTACAATATTTTTGAGTCCTCCTCTTAGATTATAAAGTTGTAATTAGGACTTTAAAAACATAATGTATAAATATTCTGTCTTTCAAAGTCTGATTTATTTTACATTTTGACAAATATTAACAGTAATATTGTCCTTCTCTGTCCTCTAGCATTGCCCTGTTCCTTTCTTGAGGTTTTTCCATCTCTTCTCATTTAACTTGTGATATAATTTCATGTCTTCTAAATATTTCTATATATCCTTTTCTGGTGCATCTCCACTGTCCTCTCCTTCATTTGAGTCTTAGGCCTCAACTATTATTATTGGATTGTGTTTGTTTTTAAGTAACACTTTCAAGTCTTCTTCCTAACTGATTACCTTTTGGACACCAGTAGTAGGGTCGATTGTCCATGGCAATAGACTAGGAGCAAGGGCTATTGCTGCTTTTAAAAAGACAAAGACCACAAAATGCTTCACTTTGACACATGGAATTCTTCAAAATTAATTCAATCAGGTTATATGTTTTTTGTGATCACTTAATCACTATCAGACTTATTAGTGTGTGGTTTTTATTTGTTCCTTCCTTATATCATTGAACTTGTTTAAATTCTGAGCTTGATTCATGAATGTTACCAATACTTTGACACAACACTATTAGAAGACCCAACATATCAGAGTTCTATAGGAACAATTTTTCAGCATATATAAAAAGTTCTAGTGGAGATGAATAGTGACACATAGTAAGGGCAACATGCTAGGGCTATATTTGGGACATACACTGTAACTAGGTATCTGAAACTGGGTCTCCTGAGCAAGAGACTAGTACAGTAAAGGGATTTAATATTTACCCCATTATAGAGTGCATTCAGCTGGAATGTTAAAGGGTGCTCCAGCATAGCACGAGGTGCATTTGGCAAAGTTCTAACTGGAATAACATTCTCAGTGCTGGGAATGGAATATTTTAACTGCTGCTCCTCATATTATTCACCCTGTTTATTTTCCATCACAGTCTGGGCTGTCGGAATTGGGTGGAATTTGTCTGCTGAAAGAACAGTTTCAGCAACAGGAGGAAATGAGAGAGACACTTCCATGGAGAGACAGAGATCCATTAAAAACACAGAAATTTAAAAGCTACTTTTGCTTCTGTGCACAACACATTTCCACACAAAGCTGCTACTCTAGACTTTCAGAAGTCCATTCTGTGTGCCAACTACCTGCAGACTGGGAGCAGGGCGGTCCATAAAGAGTCTCCTTGTAGTATAGCTTATGATATTTAAAGAGCTTTATTATAAACATTTATCTTATGGCCAGCCAAATGTGATTTAATTTATCCACCATATATAAAGATTCTCCCCAGTGGCGGAAGTAATGCAGAGAAGTGGCAAAATGATAGATTCCCATTTGTCATAAAACTTCCATTGCTATGCCATCTGTACCCATCTTTGCACGGTTGTATTTGTGAGCAGTGTTTGTGCATTTGAATGTAAGCATGATTTTGTATGGAGTATGTGTGTGCATGTAGGGTGTATTTGTGTATGTACTGTTGCCATTAGAATGCAGTGGTGTACTTGTGTTTGTGTTTGAATGCAGGGGCATGTTTCTGTGTACTGTTGTATTTTAATTGCAGGTGTGCTTTTGTGTGTAGTGTTGGTGTTTGCATACAGGGGTGTGTTTGTATGTGATGTTTGTGTTATGAGTGCATTGGTGTGTTTGGATACAGTGTTGACTTTTAAATAATGTGGATGTACATTTGTGTGTAGTATTGGTGTTTTTTGAATGAAACATAAATACTTATACAGATATACATACAAGTTAACACACAGATACACACATAAACACATTGACACAAACACACTTATACATGTCATAATTGTTATATTTGCAGCCACCCTCCTGTTAGCAAACCTTTTGTCTTCAGGAGAGTGGCTGTCTTGGGGTGCTGCTGGCTGAGGTTCCTGCAGCAGCTCACTCCTTCTGTCTCTTCCCACTGCTGCTTGTGCCTCCTATAGATGAGAGGAAGTAACAGGGTTGCGGCTCCTGAACGGGCCCCTGTTCAGCAATAATACCCATTGGGTGGCCTAAGTGCATGGGCCAACCAATGGGAACCCCCAGCGTGCGAACCACAGTGCAGAAACACCGATGCGCCAGTGGTAGTTCCGCCACTGATTTTCCCAGTAGTGTGTTACTGCATATTAGCAGAAGGTACACTGCAATATTTTTATTTTTTTATCATTTAGAAATGCAAGCAGCCAGGAGCTCTGGATGAGATGTTAAAGGGTTGCTCCAAGATCCATGACCACTTTTACATTTAGAAGTGGTCATGGAACAAGCAATCCGTATGTGCAGCTTTTTAACTTAAAACGCTACACATACAGAAAAAATCTGTCACTTTGTGCATAGGTCTAAACATGCACAAAACGTTGTTCCAGATCGCCTAATGATAGTTCTGCGCACAAATTGTGTCTGTCATCAGCACGCTCTGCGCACAATACATTACGTGCTGCATTATGCACATATGTAGCTTTCAAATTTTTTTTTTTTTTTTTTTTTTTAACCTGTAGTAACTCATTATTTATTTTTTATTTATTGGGTTTTTTTTGTGGGTGGGAGGATGGGGTTGGTTGGAGACAGTGGGCACATGTGGACATGGAAATCCAACCACAAAATCACTTGGGTCTTGAATGTTTGGTGCTTTTATAGAAAGTTGCACTAGTAAAAGGTGAAGTGACATATAAAGAGATCCAGACAATGTTTAAAACCATGGTGAATTTTCATATCCCTGTCACTCTGGCTACGGCATGTAAAATTTGAGCAGCAATATAAAATAGGCACCAAACATATAGACATTTAAAGGGTTACTCCAACCATCATAACCACTACAGCCGATTATAGTGGTTATGATGTTAAGAGTACCACGGCCCCATTTCCTGGTAATAGGGCAAACTGATTTACGAAATCCAGCTTCTGCAAGACAAGTAGAAATCGAATGTCGATCCTGATGCTCAATGATTGGCTAAGAGCATAAGTTGACCACTCAAAGCCAATGAATGAGGACCTGTGCATTGACGTTTGCACAGAATTGACATTAGCCAACCTGGTACTTTTGTGGCATTGCACCTAGAGCAGTAGAGGGATTAATCTCTGTATGTGCAGCGTTTCAAAGCAAAACAGACACCATGCACCATTACCACTTCAAATCACTTGAGTGGTCATGGTCCCTGATATAACAGGATTAGTTAGGAACAATAGTAACATCTATGCAAGGCATAATCAGGTCTGGTGTAAAACCTTAAAAATACACTAGCCCTCAGGTATTTAGTTAAAATATTTAATAAAAATGAAAATCCACTCCCTTATCTACTAAACAGCTACTTTGGTGCTGACAGATTTTGCTAGTTTTATTAAAAACACCTAATCTAGGCAAAAAATAATGGGGGTTTAGTTACATTATATGATCATACATTGCATAAGCCTGACACAACGTCAATGTACCCCATCTTTGGCAGGTCCTACTCTAACAACCAACTGTCTACTAAATGAGCTACTCACTTGGGGAAATCCTTCCATCTCGAGTTCTCTGCAGTACAAGGTTAAACAGGGTCCTGAGATGAGACACCTGTGACAGGGAGGGGTGCAAAACCAAGTAGCTGGCTAGACTCCTAAATATATATATATATATATATATATATATATATATATATATATATATATGGGAAAACAAGAGGCTGGCTGCACTCACCTGGACATGCTTAAATAGGGTGCTGCTGGGGGCCAATAAGTACAGTAATTGCACTGGATTTCCATTTTTACTGTACTTATTGGCCCCCAGCAGCACCCCATTTAAGCATGTCCAGGTGAGTGCAGCCAGCCCCTTGTTAAAATATTTAATGTCATAAGAACCAATAACAAAGTATGAGGACATGTAGAGACAAAATAAAAAAATAATAATAATACGATAATATAACAATAAATTATACTAAAGTTAAAAAATAATGAGGAAAAAGAGATATTAGTTACATTCCAATGATATAGTAGGCTTTGTCATAATGTTAGAATTGGCTACGCTCCAATGGTACATTCAGTTCAAGATTTGTCTATAACTTATTACATTTTTTGGGAGAATAAAAAAATTAAAATAGAAGAACTCTACTAAACTCCAACTAAAACAAACAAAGTCTGCAAATGAAAATGAAAAGCAACATTGCATAAGAATATCACTAAGATTACTCTCTGAATTTTCAAAATAGGTTAACCCCTTAAGGATGGAGGCAATCATACAAGTTCTGACAAAAAACTTAGAGCTATTGGTCTGTTTAGGCACAATTTACCGCTTATATTCCTTTTTATGTTGTCCTCTCTCTCTCATTGCATACCAACTTGGACCCACTGGCGGATCCAGAGCCTTATCTCGGCAGGGGCACTCATAGATCATTTGAAGAAACAATCCAGGCACAATAACCACTACAGCTCTTTGTAGTGGTTATGGTGCCAGGAGTGCAGTGGCACCCTCCCAGAGTAAATAGTCAAACTGTTTAAGAACAATTTGACAATTTACCTGTGGTCTGCCAGGATAGGGGCTGTAGTAGGGTATAGGGCCTCTAGTAATGTGTGTGTGTGTGTATGGGAGGCACTTATTGTGTGAGGGATGAATGATGGGTATGGGAGGCAGTGTGTGTGTGTGAGGGGTGCAGAGAGCATGTGTGTGTGTGTGTGTGTACGAGAGGCTAGGGCTGCAGTGTGTGTATGGGGGGGCAGTGTGTGTTTATCTGAGGGGTGTAGTGTGTGCATGGGAGTGCAGTGTGTATATGTGGGGTGCAGTGGGAGCACTGTGTGTGTATGAGGGTGTATTGGGGCAATGTGTGCATGAGAGTGCAGTTCGGGAAGTGTATATGGGGGTGCAGTGCTTGTGTGGGGGAGCACTGTGTGTATGGGGGTGCAGTGTGTGTGTGGGGGGGAGAAGTGTGTATGGGGGTGTAGTGTGTGTGGGGGTGCAGTGTTGTATGGGGCAGAAGTGTGTGTGTGTGTGGGGGGGTGGGTGGGTGCAGTGTGTATGGGGAGAAGTGTGTGTATGGAGGTACAGTGGGGGCAGTGTGTGTATGGAGGAGAACTGGGTGTATGTGGGTGCAGTTGGTGTATGGGGAGAAGTGTGTGTATGTGGGTGCAGTGGGGGCAATGTGTGTATGGGGTGCAGTGGGGGAAGTGTGTATATGGGGGGGGCAGTGTGTGTGTAGTTGGTTGGGGCAGATTAAAACAATTCTTTTTGGGGGGGGGGGGGGGGTTTAATAAAAAAAAAAATATTCTTTATATCCCCCCTCCCTTCTTACCTTTGCCTGCGAGTGGGGGATATTATTTCCAATCCCTGGTGGTCCTCGTGGTGAATCCCTGGCGGTTCTAGTGGGGGAATGAACTCTAGCCTGCACCTCCTGAGGCTAGAGTTCACTCTTGCGAGAACCAAACGTTGCCATGGTAACCACGGCAACGCTCCATGCTTGCGAGAGGAGACCCGGCAGAGCTGGAGGTAAGAGCTCCCTGGTCTCCTCTCTCTCCTATGCCGGCCGCCCAGCAATGTGCCAGGGGACCAGTGAGGGAGATCTCTGATCTCCCCTCCGGTCTGTGAAGGCACTTAGCAGGGCCGGCGCTTGGATAGCACCGGCCCTGCGGGAGAGAGCATTGGTTCTCAGGGGGGCCATTTCCCCGTTGCCCCCCTGGATCCTCCACTGCTTAGACCAAGGTGCAGTTTCTCTTTTTTCCTCCAATCCAAGTTGCTCTATACCTATTCATCCTTCCTATTAGCATATAGCCCAATCTCTCCATAGGTAAATGCTGCATTGTGATGATTATGACATCAAATAACTTACCTCTTCCTTAGTAGAATTACCCATCATAAGCACTAATAATCCTCAGATGATATCTCAAATTCCATTAAAGTTAAAGAAAAGGAGTATGCAGGTCTTGAATACATTGTCCATGATTTATTGATCCCAGTCCCATAATTTTTGTTAAAGGAACACTATAGGCACAAGAAGAAATTTAGATAAATAAAACTGTTTTGGTGTATAGATCATGACACAGCAGTTTCAGTGCTTAATTCTCCACCATTTAAGAATTAATTCACTTTTGTTTCTGTTTATGCAGACCTAGCCACACCTCCCCTGTCCGTGACTAACACAGCCTGCATGAAGAAAAATGGTTTTATTTTCAATCAGATGTCAACTTACTTTAAAACATTTTACCTTCTACTCTGTAAATTGAACTTTAAACTCACAAGAGGCTCTTGCAGGGTCAAGAAGACTATTAACAAAGCAGGAGATAAGAAACTCTAAAATGAACAGAATGTGCAATACAGAAAGTGTAAACATTAGATCTCTCTTTATAGGAAATATTTTCCCCCTTCTCCATTCCCTCACCTTTACCCTTGTCTAATTTACCCCCAGTATCTATTACTCTCACCTTATACATTTACTCTCTTTTAATCCAGCCTTTCTTTCGGATAATCCAAAAGCTTCATTAAACTTTTTCTCCATAACCCATCATCCTACTGATCAGAAATGTAAACTACATGGTTTTCCTAGTGAGTTTAAACTTGTGTGAGATTTTAGTTTGTGGTAAATATATGTCATGCTTTATATCTTCTATTTTGTACCCTGCCTTGCCATATTTTTATATTGTTGAAATCCACAACGTCACACATAACAGCACAGTGGAATAACAAAGAGGTCTATGTAAGCAGTAATATGACCCATGTCTTCCAAACCTATAATTGTAGAAAATTGATGGAAGTGCACTCCACCCCTTGCCTAGGAATCCAGGGTGCTTCACTGGATATGTCCCAGTACCAAAATGGACCAAATATAATAGTAAAAATAGAAAATGAATCCAGGCACTCCAAATGAATTCCAAGAAAAAGGCAATTTATTGATAAAGACCCTTAGGGGTTGAAACGTCGCTTTGTAGCTGCTGGTTCCAATAAATTGCCTTTTTCTTGGAATTCATTTGGAGTGCCTGGATTCATTTTCTATTTTTCCAAACCTATAATGACACGTCACTAGGACACAAAGTGGCCATCTAAACTATTGCTTGTCATATTACCCATGAACTAGATATCAATTGCTTCAATCCTGCACTCACTCCTCACAGGGCAGCCGAATGGCAGTTTCCACCTGGATTACTATTGTGTAGAAGATTTTGGGTTGCAGTTTCATAGCATAATCTGTGCAGATTACATGCAGAGAAATGTATGTGGATCTGGCTATTACCAAAGTACTGCTGGAAACAAAAGATAAGAAAAATGTAAATTGCATTCCTTAATGCAACAATCTCAATCTTCAAGTAGGGCTATCAGAGCACAATCAATACGTATGGTGCCCTTGGAGCCACAGGGATTTCAGTGCTTATTTCACTCAACAAGGCCCAGTTTTCCTTGGTATAATTTGGAATCACAGGATACAGATCTATCTGAAGGCTCCCTTAGGTTATGCAGGTTATTTTAATGGAGCCATATCACATCCAAATGTGGAATTGCCCCTGCCCATCCTTTACTGCTATAACAGCTGCTTCTCTTTTTGGAAGATTCTCCACAAAATTTTGGATTATGTCTGTGGTAATTTTTTGTCCATTTATCACAATCGGCATTCCAGTTCATCCCAAAAGTGTTCGATGGGGTTGAGGTCAGGGCTCTGTGCAGGCCACTCAAATTTTTCGACACCAAACTCATCAAACCATGTCTTTGTGGATCCTTGCTTTATGCAAACTATTGCCACAAATGTGTCAGTACCCAGCTGTCTAATATCTATTTCTATCCTGTACCATTAAGATTGGGCTCTAGGTTTGTCCTCAAAACACTGGTATTGTTGACCACACAGAATGACCTTAACATATTTGTTTAAAAATGAAAGGGACATGCATCATCTGACAATATTTTTTTAAACAGGCAAGCAAACACTTTTAAACAAATATACAAGCCAAAATAAAGCGTACGCAATAAATGTATATAAACTTATAGGAAACTTGGTCAGATTGCATTATTAGGCACACCTCCCTGTCATGGAAGTTTTTTTTAGCCTCCCCCTTACCCACCCAACTCATTTTCCGATACCACTAATGTCAGAAACATAGCATCATTATGCAGCAGCAGGAAAATGAAGAAATAGATACAAGGTGTAATAAACCACAACTGTTTAGAATTGGCGGCTACATACGTTTCACAAGCGTCTAAAACTGAGTGAAAGCTCAAAAGTCAAGCAGGAAAATGAAGCCCAACACTTGAACCTGCTGTGCATGATCACACTGATCATACTCTGTCTCTT
Organism: Pelobates fuscus; assembly: GCF_036172605.1. Lineage (NCBI taxonomy): Eukaryota > Metazoa > Chordata > Amphibia > Anura > Pelobatidae > Pelobates > Pelobates fuscus. Next base: position 171,959,835 of record NC_086317.1, read on the forward strand.
CTTCCCTTGTCAGGAAATTGCAGAGATCTTCCAGCTGCACACGTATAAATATGTCAGACATGCCCAATGCACTTTTCAAGCATTCCTTGAGATAGGATGCTGATTGGTTGGCTAGATCAGTGTGCCCCTGGAGTGGGTGTGAAAAGCATAATAAAGAAGACGCAGCAGGTAAACATCACATTTACCTGCTTTTTCAGCCTGCAGAGTAAGGTAACTGATATGTAGAATAGGATAAATGTCTAGTGACTACCTCAATTAATATTTTTGTTCAGTATTTACAAATGAAAATTAAGGAAAGGGACATCAGCAAGGAAAAAAGACTGAGTTATTTACTACATGTGAGTTTACAGAGGAAGAAGTTCTATTTCAGCTGTCTAAAGTAAAGATATAGGTTGATGGGGCCTGATGGGATACACCCAAAGTTATTAAAATAACTTAGTGGTGTACTAGCAAAACCGTTAACGGATTTATTTAACCAATAATTGTTAACAGTAGTGGTCCATTCACCAGAAAGGTAGTAGGGAGGAGTCGGGCAACTACAGGCCAGTAATCCTTACTTCAGTATTGGGGAAAGTATTGGAAACCATGTTAAAGGATGGGATTGTATGGCTTCCCCCTCGTTGGCCTTCACAAGAAGGGATTTTGCTGGCTGTTCAACGACAGCCAGTGCAAATGGGGGGCTGCTTGTCGGTACAAGCACAAATGTTTCGGGTGCGGGGGTGCACATGGACCCAGTCGTTGTTTTAAGCGAGGTAAGGCGGCTGCCACAGGGGGTGCACCAGGGGCAGCCGGAGCATCCTCTACCGCTGGGGTCGTCACCGGTGAAGGTAAGCGCAATGTTGCCGTGGCTAAGCAGCTACGGTAATCGGAAAGATGCGGCACTGCTGCAGCGTGGCTTCACGGAGGGGTTCATTATTCCAATCCACCCAAAATGTCATCATCTGTTGGGCAGTTTCTTCGAAGGGCAGTATTTCATCGACCTCTGCCTTCCCATGGGGTGTTCCATCTCCTGTGCGTATTTAGAAATGTTAAGCACTTTTCTGGAATGGGTGGTCAAGGTGGAAGGGGCACAAAATTTGTGGTCCATTACCGTGACGATTTCCTTTGCATTGGTCCGGCGGGGTCAGACGGGTGTTGAATAGGTTTGAGAACGCTGGAATGGATGGCGTGTGTTCGGGATTTTGCTGGCAGGAGACAAGACGGTCGAGCCAACCACTTCTTTCTCTTTCTTGGGCCTGGAGATAGATTAGGTCCAAGGCAAGTGTAGGTTTCCGGAAGAAAAGTTGCTGGCGCTCCAGTAGGCAGTTGGTGCGGGGGGCCAAGAAGGTTACCTTGCGGGCCCTTCAGTCATTGCGTGCCAGATTATCCATGTGGGGCAGGTTTTTAACAGGTTCCTGTCCATTTTGTGCGGGTGTCGGCCTCCATGAAGGCTGATTTAGATGTCTGGGCGTTTTTTCTTTGGGATTTTAATGGTCAAGTGTACTTTCGGGAACCGGCTGTGTCTAAGTCTGACATGGAACTATTCACAGATGCTTCTGGGAGTATTGGGTCCGGGGCGTTTTTTGCGGGGCGTTGGTGCGCAGAGCCATGGATAGAAGAATGGAAGGCCTTCTCCCTCATTCACAATTTGGCCTTTTTGTAGTTCTTCCCCTTGGTGGTGGCGTTAGCATTGTGGGGTCGCCTGTTGCGCAATAAAAAAGTTTTCTTCTTCACTGACAATACGACGGTGGTGGAAGCTGTTAATGGGTTGTCGGCTTCCTCTATTCTGGTAATTCGGCTGCTTCACCACTTTGTGTGGGTTTGCATGCAGTTTAATATTGGGTTTCGCTCGCGGCACGTACCAGGGTTGCTGAATGTGGTGGCTGATTCACTTTCTCGATTTCAGTGGGACCGATTTCGGGAGGCGGCTCCGGGCGTGGATGAGGAAGGAATGCGGTGTCCAGAAGATGTGTGGCGACTCGGGACCTCTTGCTGGGGGGACTCATAAAGGGGTCACTGGCACTGTCCACTTGGGCGGCCTACGAAAAGGTTTGGAATGACTGGGACATTGCTGTGGGGTTGTATGGGGGGTCAGCTTTCAGGGGTGGAGCGTTTTGACACTTTGTTGTGGTTCCTCTGTCGGTTGTTTGTTGAGGGGGCGTCTCCGTCGGCGGTGGGACTCAATATGATGGCGTTGGCCTCCCTGTTTAAACTCAATGGCTGGGTGGATTTAACAAAGCATTTTCTGGTGAGGCAAGCTATTAAAGGGTTTTGGAGAGGGAGGTCAGCACCGGATTCGCGCCGGACGGTTTCTTTCAAAATTCTGCATGGACTGTGGGGTACCCTCCCAGGCTTTTGTTTCTTGGCCTATTATGGTTTTGTTGTTCTCGGTGGCGTTTAGCTGGGCTTTCTACGGGGCATTCAGAATTGGTGAGTTGGTCAGCAGCAACCATTCGGGGCCCGGGGGTCTCCAACGGTCGGGTGCGGAGCTTTGGGGTAATCAGGTGGTGATTCATCTATCTTTTTTGAAAAGGCTCGGCGGTTACGCTATTCGTGGTGCCTGGGTTGGCAGCATGCCCGGTGGCTTGTTGGTTGTTGGTTGGGCTTTAAGGCGGATTGGTCCATGGTCGGTGGTTCCCTGTTGTTGCATGCGGATGGTTCGTCCCTGTCGAAGTTTCAGTTCCTTCGGGTCTATCGGGTGGTGCTGGGGTGCCTGGGACTGAGTCTAGCTCAGTTCAGTAGGCAATCATTCCGGATATGCGATGGAGGCTTTGCAGCTAGGCTTGGGTGATGAGCTGGTTAAGGAGATCGGGAGATGGGAATCAGTTGGATTCAGGTCATATGTGAGGCCCAACCATTTAGTTTAAGTTGGTTGGGGCAGGGGGGATGTTGTTTTTGTTCCCTGTTAACATATTTTCTCCCATTGGTTGGGTCGCTTGGTTGCTGGGACACTCTTACGTGTATTGGACGGAGGGCTGCAGTTTGTCGTTACGGCGCACAGATGGGCTTTCCGCACTCAATGGTACAACTCAAGTGCTTCTGATTAAGGGGAGCCGGTTGGCAAGGGGTTTGCTCTCAGCTGTTCCGATTGGTTGGCGAAGGTCAGATGCCAAATGTTATTTGAATTCATGCAGGTGGAAATGATTTGGGGTTGGTCTCTCAGAGAGACTTAATTAGTGGGATGAAGAGTGTTTGGAGAGGCTGAGGCAGTTGATCCCTGACGTAGTGGTTGTTTGGTCTGAGATGGTGCCGAAGTTACAATGGCGGCACGCCAGGGATCCCCGGGCAGTGGCTAAGAGTAGGGGGAAGGTTAATAAGCTGATGGCAGCTTATGTTAGACGGTTTGGGGGTGTTATGGCATGGCATCAGGATTTAGAGGAGCAGCTGGCAGGGTATTATAGGCAGGATGGAGTACACCTATCTGATGTGGGTGTTGATTTTGTGTTGTTGGGGTTTCAGGAAGGACTGCAGCGGGCTTTGTTTTTGGTGGGGGGTGCTCAGGTAGTTTGAGGTGTCGAGCTCTGAGCTGTGGCGGGGGATGGATAAACAAGTTGGGGTATAGGTTGTTTGTCTAGATGTAATATAGTTTAGTTCGCTAAGTACTGTTAGGTTTGGTTAGATTTTGGTTGGTTCGAGCTCGTCGGTAGCTCCGAACCTGGTGTGTGTAGGGTGTATGTTGGTATACCCCTACATGTTGGAACATGGTAAAGACAAAGACACAAGATATTTGAGTTCTTTTCTATATAGTATACAACATTAGTAGAATTAGGTAAATGTACTTCTCATCTGATGCAACAAGGGCTTTTAGGTGCCACAAAGGGCTGTTCATTTGGCACTCTTGCAATAGACACAACCCAAACAGGCACCAGGATATTTTTTTCTGCAAATCCTGCAAAGAGTGCTGTTTAAACCATAGGGAGCGGTCTACTCAAAATCACTTCTTGGGATTAAGAAGCTTATTCCTATGGGCCTTGTATACTAAATGTCACGCAGGTAGAACTTGCCTTGTCTGCATCTGTTTTTCTCTGGTACAGTCAGTGAATTTGTGCCAATGTTGCTGACTTAAAAAAAAAAAAAAAATTGTTAAAGATGAAAATTATACTGGAAAGACCTTGGGGAAAGTCCATCATAACAAGTTTGTTAGAATATTTTACAGCCTTTAACAGGTCAGAACACACCCCTGGAAAATGTACTTGGACTAAACCAATTTGCGCTATTGCATTCAATGTTTTCTTTCAGTTTTGTATTTCTTAATAATTTCTAATTGTCCACCATCACGTTTCCCCCATACTGTTTTTAGATTATTTAAGATCTCTGTCTGTACTTTTCCTGTCCTTTTGCATGATTCCCAGGATTCTGTTAGCAAACACATTTCTCAATTTCTCTATTTTTGCACACACACCCACTTCATTTGCTCTACTTTTCTCTTCATTGCTTTTTTTTTTCTGATCCTATAGTTGTAAGGAATGTTTGACTGTCTGAACTGTAGGAAATCTGATTTTTATTAACACAATTCAGAACCCAGGGAGCCCAAGAGACCTGCGCTGCGTTACTGGAGTTTTATCAAAACAGGAGCAAAAAAATATACCAGAGAAGCAGGTGTATAAAAAAGTGTGTGTGTGTGTGATAGATATAGATATATAGATATATATACACACACTCATACTGATTCCTATAATTGGCATTAACTTTAGCGTGAACTGTAAAACAGAAAGAGTGCTTTAAATAATAAATAAATATATATCTAAAGGAACACTGCAAGCACCAAAACCACAATAGCAGGCTAAAGTGGTTATGGTGCCAGGGGCGTCCTGCAATTTCCGATTTAGCTAAGGTGCAAAATTTTGGCTGAGGCAGAAGCTGGCGAACCCTTAGATAAGAAGTCAAACTGTAATTAAATGGTTTGTTTACTTACACTGGACAGCACTTGGAAACTCCTGGCACCATAACCACTACTGCATGATGTAGTGGTTATGGTGCTTGGAGTGATCATTTAATCTTGATACCGTATTAGTAGAGTGTAAGAAAATTGAAGATATGAGCTAATTAAGAAAAGTATTATTTAAAAGCAAAATTTTCAAAATAGTTAAAAACATTTACAGCTTAACCCCTTCCCGACCGATGACGGAGATTTTCCGTCAAGCTTGTCCGTGCGTTAAGGACCGATGACGGAAAATCTCCGTCATTTACTAACGTTAACGCCAGCGTCGCGGCGATCGTGGGGTTAATGCTGTTGCTGGGTGCCTCAATGTCAGAGGCAGACCAGCAACCGCCAATAGAGATGTCCCAGCACATGTGATCGCTGTGACAGCCAGTCACAGCAATCACAGTGCTGCTGGGATTCCTGATCCTCCTCCCTCCACCTCTGTGTGGTTTGAGAAGTGGAGAGAGACGATCGGTGCTGCAACATTGTGTGTCATTTTAGATTTCACTGTATCTGTGTTTTAAAAGTAATTGTATAACTTTTAAAACAGTTTTAACCCTTTCCCTGCCCTTTTGATCACTGCCTGCAGTGATCAGTTTACTGATCACAGTATTTAACTGATCTAATTTTTTTTCTACCCTCAAGGGTTAATTTAGATTTTTTTTTTAACCCTTAGGGGCTAATTTTATTTAATTTGTTATTTAATTAATTTAACGTTAATTCCTTAGTTAGCTGGAGTCGGTGGACTTTAGTGGGAATTTGGGAAACTGAGTGTTAGGCTAGTTAGAGACGAAAAGTTTAGAAAAGTTTAGAAACTTTCTGAAAAGTTTTTAAAAGTTTTAAAAAAAAACTATTAAAAAAAAAGATAAAAAAGTTTTAAAAAAAGAAAAAAAGTTGGGGGCGGAGCCAAGCAGCAGAGCAGAGAAGTCGCATGGCGCTGAAGCTCCGGCGATTAAAGCCTAATATCCCTTACTAACCTTGTCAAACTCGTCCAAACGAGCTGCAAAACGGGAGACAAGAGAGCCAATATGGGACGTAAGTCCAAAAAACAGAAACAAGAGCAGCCGAATCGAAACCTCGACATCGGAGAGATGTGGAAGCAAGCCCACGGAGCTACTAGGCCCAAGATGGCCGTCCACGCGGAGACATACTCCGAGATGTCGGATGACTACTCCCTGGGGGACGACACACCCGACACAAGCGTGTCCACAATGCCCGCTCCCAGGCCTGTGAACCCTGATGCCGCACCGGTAACGACAGGGGTACTTAAGGCCCTACTAGCGGACTTACAATCCACGATCCAAACGGATGTTGCGGCCCTCCGCGCTGACCTGCACGGCATAACGGGAAGGCTCGATGCCATGGAAGGCACCTCTACAGCACACGCTACCCACCTTGCCTCCATACAACAGGAGATCGGTGGTCTGAAAAATAAAAATGAGGAATTCGAACGGAGGTTCGCCGCCATGGAGGACTCGCGACGGGCAGCCAATTTAAAAGTCCGGGGAGTGCCGGACGAAGTTCCGGAGAACGAACTACCGCACCTTGTACGCAGGCTCCTGACGAAGCTGCTACCTCCGAGACAGGCCAAAACCATATGCCTGGAAAGCATCTTTAGAGCCACAAAACCGGCCAAAGCCCCAGCAACAGCTTCCCGCGATTTGATAATCCGGTTCCAACAGAGGAAAGATAAAGCGATGACCATGGCAGCAGTTAAAAACTGTATCCCATACAAATTCGAAGAAATGTCCCTCACATTTTTTGCGGACCTTACTGGCGGCACCTTAGCATGGAGGAAATCTTTGTCACCATTTACCACCCTTCTCAGGCAAAAAGGTATACCGTATAAACCGCTCCCTGCTCCAACCGCTCCCTGCTCATCCTGAAAGGGGAGACTAAGAACGAAATCTATGACCTACACAGCGCACAAGATCTACTACCCACGCTGGGATTGCCTCGAGACGATCTACGCTGCTCAGCACCTGCAGAATCTTCCGCTCAGCGACACAACTGGGACCCTGAAAGAGTCACTGACTTTGTACCACGACAGCCCAGACGAGGAGCCTTCGACACAGTCGCTACATGAAGGCCTCCCGAGAAAAGGCAGTGGTGGCCAACTATTACCGGGACTGTTCCACCGTACAGTTATGATAATATAACGCCTCAGTTGATACTTAATGTTTTATTGTTCCTTTGCATGTACCTATTATTTTGTTCTTATATATACTGAAAACCCTCTGCTCGACCTACTAACCTCGATGACAGTGGCATAGGTCTTAACGACATAACCCCCCCCCCCCCGTCTACGCTGAACATGTAAGAGAGACCACTCAACAGTTAGCCATAGGTAGACGGGTCACACACTAGGCATTTCAGCTGCGTACACATAGACACATCCATGAGCGACTGATGGCAACAAGCAAGCGCACAACACGCAGCTTAGTACGCTCACCCCTTATATGCACTACCAACTCTAGCGAAAGCAACACTCTATAACCCATTCATTAAACAGAGGCGCAGACTTAGCCGCCACGGACCACTCATAGAGACTCATCTACGCCTATACACAAGCTCAGTAACACCTACGAAACACAATAATATAAAAATTGTGCAATGTTTATGCCGCCATGTATGTTGACTTACCTGCAAACATGTTAGCATCAGCTGTTGTGGCGATGCAGACACAATGTATAATATATGCACGCATAAAATAAAGAATTTAAAAGAAAAAAAAAGAAAAAAAGTTTTAAAAAAGTTTAAAAGTGTAAAAAAAAAAAAAGTTTAAAAAAAAAGTTTGTTAAAGTTATACCATAATGTCTAGAAGGTACACTGCTGAGGAGGCTTATGATATACTAGCAGCCGACTCTGACGCCACAGACACTGCCTCTAAGAGTGGTGGTGAGACTGTGCCAGATACTGCAGGGCCCTCTGTTGTAAGCGCCGAGTCCCCTGACCTGGCTCATGACGCTGGTGACTGGGAACCCCTAAATGATTTCACACCTGAAATCCCACTGTTTACTGGCAGTCCTGGAATCCAGTTGGACGTCACCAACTACAGTGCACTGGATTTCATGCAGCTATTCTTGGGGGATGATATTTTAGGGGAAATAGTCACCCAGACCAACCTTTATGCTGTGCAGTACCTGACACTTAATGATCAGAGTCTCATCACCAGGCAAGGGAGTTGGTACCCCACCAGTGTGCCAGAACTAAAAAAAATGTGGGCACTAACAATGCTAATGGGCATTATTAAAAAAACCAGCATCAGGATGTACAGGTCCAAAAATCCTGTATGCAGCACCCCTATTTACTCCCAGACCATGAACAGGTCCAGATATGAAGCAATGCTTCGCTTTTTACACTTCAGCGACAATTCAAAGTGCCCCCCAAGAGATAATCCTCAATACGATAATCTCTATAAGCTTATTTCCCACTTCAAATGACAGTTTGGCTCATTGTACACCCCACAAAAAAATATTTGTGTAGACGAGTCTCTTATGAAATACAAGGGCAGACTGGGGTTTAAACAATATATCCCGGCCAAAAGATCCCGGTATGGGATAAAGTTGTATAAACTTTGTGAAAGTGCCAGTGGGTATGTTTACACCTTCCGTGTGTACGAAGGTAAAGACAGCCACTTGGATCCCCCAGGTTGCCCGGATATCATTGGGACGAGTGGAAAAATCGTATGGGATGTAATTAACCCATTGCTAAATAAGGGGTATCATTTATTTATAGACAATTACTATAATAGCATCCCTCTTCTTAGGATGCTTTATTGCTTTTAAACTGTGGCCTGCGGCACTATCCGAAAGACACGTGTCGGTTTCCCAAAAGCCCTGGCACAAAAAAAGCTGAAGAGGGGGCTCTCTGCCAGGACGAACTGCTGGCTCTCAAATTCAAAGATAAGAAGGAGGTGTTCATGCTAACATCTATGCATACAGAGCACACTCGAAGAGTTGCAGTTCGTGGCAGACAAGAAATTAGACGGGTGCTAGTCTGCATTAGGCAGTATAACAAGCACATGGAGAGAGTTGACCTGTCCGACCAACTGCTGCAACCCTATTTAATACTGAGGAAGACCAGGGCATGGTACAAAAACTTGGCATTTACCTTATGCAAATGGCGACTCACAATGCCTTTATTCTGTACAAAAAGGCAAATGTTGACCTTAAATCCACATTTCTGGATTTCCAGTTTCAGCTTATTTCTGGGCTGCTCACTGAGTGCCACAGTGGGGAACCATCAGCTGGGCCTAGCAGCAGAATGGTTGCGACAGGTCACTTCTGTTTCCGGATACCACCAACCCCCAAAAAGAAGACACCCCAGAAAAGGTGCAGGTTGTGCTATTAGAGGGGCGCAAGGACGGAAACCAGCTTTTATTGCCCTGATTGCCCCTCTCAGCCCGGCCTTTGCATTGGCAACTGTTTTAAAGTGTTTCACACCCAGGGAGAATAAGTTACACATTGTATAAATATATATATATATTTTTTTTGTTATTATTTAGTTCTTCCATTTTAAAGTTGCTGACAACGTTTAGGGCCAAGGAGGCTACTAAAATTCTTACCTCTGACTGATTATTTTTATTTTTCTAATTTTAGTTAGTTAATTAGGGTGCGTGGTAATTCATAGGAAGTTGGGGAGTTTATTGTTACGCTAGGGGTGAAAAGATTTTTAAAAAAAAATTGAATTTTTTTTATAACATTATTTAGTTAAAGTTCTTGTGTAAAAAGTAAAAAATGCCTCGGAAGTTATGAATTCTATCAGCAGACAGGCAGTGCCCCAGAGTTTGATGCAGGTTAATACGGTGATTAATATCTTCTTTAAAAAATGGTAGGCCTTTGTGGGGTGGTTTGAATTATCAGTCTGCTAAGATGCTCTAAAGTTGCACATGGACCCAGCATCTAAGTTTGAAAAAAAACTGATATGGTCTAGTCTCCAATGTGCCCCTTCAACATCCCCATATCCCTGAAAAAGGTACACATGGGGGTATTGTTGCACTAAGACGACATAGCTGAGCAACATAATAGGTGTTATACTGCCATAGCACACATAAGGATTGCAAAATATACAGTAACATCTCCAAGTGTGTGTCAAAAAGGCAGAAAAAATGCTAATTGCTAGTAGACTTGGTACAAACTAGCAAAAAAATGATCCTACGCTAGGGTTTAAAATATGCCCTTTGAAATACCCTGGAGTGTCTACTTTTACAAATGGTAGGCCTTTGTGGGGGGGTTTCGAACCGTCAAACTGCTATAGTGGCCCAAATTGAAACATAGGCCCATCAAATCCGTCTCTCAAAATTCTACTGTAAATACCGAAATGGACAGGTCTCCTATATGGCGCTGTAGCTTCACGAAATAGTGCCAAAGATATACAATGGGGGTGTCATTTTACTCAGAAGACTTAGCTGAGCATAATATTGGGGCTTTGATCATGGTGGCACATGTCAAATATACACAATGCCTAGCAAAAATGTAATGCGGATGTAAAAAATGCCCCAAATTATTTTTTACCACAACCTTTGACATACATTGGTGAAAAAATGGGGGCATGTTAAGGCACAATATGCACCATATGAGATACCAAAATAGACAGGTCTCCTATATGGCGCTGTAGCTTCACGAAATAGTGCCGTAGACATACAATGGGGGTGTCATTTTACTCAGAAGACTTAGCTGAGCATAATTTTGGGGCTTTGATCATGGTGGCACATGTCAAATATACAAAATGACCAGCGGAAATGTAATGCGGATGTTAAAAATGCCCAAAATAATTTTTTACCACAAACTTTGACATACATTGGTGAAAAAATGGGGGCATGTTAAGGCACAATATGCACCATATGAGATGCCCTGGAGTGTCTACTTTTACAAATGGTAGGCCTTTGTGGGTTTTTTTCCAACAGTCAAACTGCTATAGTGGCCCAAATTGAAACATAGGCTCATCAAATCAGTCTCTCAGAATTCTACTGTAAATACCGAAATGGACAGGTCTCCTATATGGCGCTATAGCTTCACGAAATAGTGCCAAAGACATACAATAGGGGCATCGTTGTACTCAGCAAATGTAGCTGAACACAAAATTAGGTTTTGTACAGGAATAGCACACACTAACTTTGAGAAATACACATGAGAAGTTGTTTGTTATAATTTTGTGTGTAAAAAAAACAAAAAAAACTAAATTTTTGTCCAATATTTAGCAGGGATTAGCGGTGAAATGGCTACGTTAAAAGTGTCAAAATAATGTTAGTTAAATAGCCTGTGATGTCTGCTTCATATAAATATATACTTTTGTGTGGCAATTTTGTTTTCTTTTATGGCTATTAAGCTTAGAAGACAAACATACCAAATTCTTTGTTTATTTTACTCCTTGTGTTTTGTGAGCTGTAACTACCAAAAAAAACTGAAAATCCCAGACACATTATATATTCTGTAAATCAGAACAACTAAATGAATTTATTTTAATTACTTTCTTTAACCTGCACTAATTAGGCACACATTATTATTGCAAAAACTGAAGAAAAAACCCAATATTTTTAAATTTTTGGGCATTTTTTTTTCTTTTATAATAAATAAGCATTTATATATGTATATGTTACATCAATTTAAAGCCCTTTTTGTCCTTTAAAAAATGGTATATAATATGTGTCGGTGCAATAAAATAGTAAAATGCAAATTGCAGTTGAACGCATGCAGCAAAAAATGTGAAAATTCCTTGGGTCCTTAAGTGCAAGACAAGCTTTTGAAGCTGTGTCCTTAAGGGGTTAACACATTGAGGTTTGTTCACTAAACTCTAAATTATAATACATTAAACACCAAATTAGAAAATTAATATTGGTAAAGTTGTAAATTGTAAAGTTTTTATCAAACTGCTCCAAAGCACTTCGTCAAAACAGAGTGAAATTACATCCATAGGCTTTTTACACTATAGCCACTACACCAGAGCCAGACTGAGACAAAAATGTGTCTGTGGGGTGTGTTTGTGTAGAGGGAACAGAGGCTGTAATTTAAAAAAGAGGGGGGAGATACAGCGTTAACTCTAAAGGCTGTATAGTAAAGTCTGTACTTTGGATAACCTAACAATCCAAAATTAAAGGACTAGAAAAATGAAAAAAAGGAAACAGGCTTGCGCCAAATATAAATGTTGAAGTGTATGAACACAATATATCAATGTAAAATGGCTTAAATAAGAATATAGTATAAAAGTCCCGAAGAGAAAGTCCTTCTTGTACCAATAAAAAAAACCTGCTGGAAATAGTATTCTTAGAGGTCAACCTGTTGAATAAATAATCAGGTCTTTTACTAGAGATGAGGCGTGTGCCATATGAAATAGAAATACAAAAATACACCAATAGTGTAACACAATATATACAGTGTCCTAGATAATGTAATGATAAAAGTATACTCACTAGGAGAGAGCCTCCAATCCAGTGGCGGATATGGGGGGGAAATGGGGCAATGTACCCTGCCCCCTTGGGAAAACTGAGGCTTTCCTTTGCTCTCCCCTGCAGGGCCTGTGCTGTCCAAGCGCCGGCCCTGCTATGTGTCTTAACAGATTGGAGGTGATATCAGAAATTTCCCTCACCAGTCCACAGGCACCTTGCCTGCAGTCGGCTGGGGAGGGAGAGAGGACCTGGAAGTTCAGCCTGCAGCTCCTCCGGGTCCTCCTCTCGCGAGCACGGAGAGTTGCCGCAGTTACCATGGCAACACACCGGATCTCACAAGAGTGAACTCTAGCGCAGAATTTGCAGGCTAGAGTCACTCACCACTGGGACCACCAGGGCTTCTCCACCGGACCACCAGGGCTTGTGAAGTGCCCCCCCTCCCTGAGGAAAGGTAAAATATAAGATTTAAATTAAAAAAAAACATATATTTGCTTAATGTACCCACACACTTAACAAATCCCTACACATTCACACAAACTGCCCCTCACACACATACACACATTGCCCCTCAGGGCCGCCATCAGGGCATGACAACCATAACGGTTGTCATGGGCCCGGCGGTCCTGGGGGGCCCCGAGTCCCAGATTCATTATGTGCATATATATATATATATATATATATATATATATATATATATATTGTGACAAAAGTACTCCTTTCCCTTGGTACCTTGTCCTGGGATTGGGGTGTTACACACAGTCTTTTCAGCCCTTAGAGACACTTCACACGCTGGATGAGGTAAATTAACTTGCTCTTTTATTGAGGTTCCAAAATAAATGCACAGTAAGGTATAAAGGTAACACAAATATATAAAACAAAAGCCTTGCTCTTCTGAGCACTAACTAAACAAAATAATCAGCTAACTGGGTTGGATGGCTTGTCCATTTCCCAACATAAACATAAGCATAAGCATAAGCATAAGCATAAGCATAAGCATAAGCATAAGCATAAGCATAAGCATAAGCATAAGCATAAGCATAAGCATAAGCATAAGCATAAGCATAAGCATAAACAACCTTACTGTTTCAGGGTTTTCAGCACTCTGTTTCCACTCACAGAAACCAAACACAATCTCCCTCCTTCATTGGCAGGGGAGTACTTAATAGCACTGGTAATTGGCAATCCTTTTCAGGTGAGTTAAATTAGGATTCAAACTCTGGAACTGGACTTCTCACCTGTAGGTTCCAAGCAACTTCCAAAATGTGGAGTGGAGCACTGGCCCACCCTACTCTCCAAGTACTCCACCCCAGGGCCCAAATATACACATATTTAAAGTGCAAAATTCATTATAACATTACACATTTCCCTGGGGCTAATTACACAAAGTAGGAACCTTGCAAAATCTGGGGAGGTATATAGATTCCCTCCAGCACAATTCCTTGCTTTCGGTTACAATATATATATATATATATATATGCATATATATAGCGATTTACAGGTAAATACAAATAATAATACTCCCCCCCCCCCCTATTTTACACACACACTGAATCCTTACAAGCACACTCTGCACTACACACACACTACATTCACTAAACACACTCTGCACTACATTCACTAAACACACTCTGCACTACACACACACACTACATTCACTAAACACACTCTGCACTACATTCACTAAACACACTCTGCACTACACATACACTACATTCACTAAACACACTCTGCACTCACTACACACACTACATTTACTAAACACACTCTGCACTACACACACACATTCACTAAACACACGTTGCTCTACACACACACACTACATTCACTATACACATTTTGCTCTACACACACACACACTACATTCACTAAACACACTCTGCACTACACATACACTACATTCACTATACACTATCTGCACTCACTACAAACACTACATTCACTAAACACACTCTGCACTACACACACTACCTCCACTAAACACACTTTGCACTACACACACACTACATTCACTATACAGACGTTTCACTCACTACACACTACATTTACTAAACATGCACGGCACTACACACACACACACTACATTCACTAAACACACTTTGCACTCACTACAAACACACTACATTCACTATACACACTACATCCAGTACAAAAACACACACTCTGCATTCACTATACACACACCTACATTCACTACACACACTCTGCATCTAATGCATGCATACAAACATTACACACATTACACAAAACGTACAATCTGCATCCACTATACACACTGCATCCATGACACACATACTGCATCCACTATACACACTGCATCCATGACACACATACCGCATCCACTATACACATTCTACATCCACTATACACACTGCATCCATGACACACATTCTACATCCACTATACACACACACTTCATCCTTGTGGGTGGACTCGGGGCTGGCCCCGGGGGCCCAGATCCTGAGCTGTGTCAGGGGCCCTTAAAATTTCTGATGGCAGCCCTGTTGCCCCTCACACACACATACTGCCTCCCTACACACACACACACACACACACACACTGCACCTCACACACACACACTGCTCTCTCACACACACACGACATTAGGTCATATGACCTTCATTCACATATATATTGCATTTATCAACTGATTGCTTATCATAAAAAACACAATTACTGTCCAGACATCTATTTAAAACATTGTTTATGTGATAATACAAAATATAAGCTTTTTTTAGACCGAAATTAACTTAAAATAATCTTGAAATCATCAAAAACATTGAAAAAGGGGGCGTGGCTGACCACCGAGCAAGATGGCCGCATAAGGACTTGCTCCGGCACTGAACTCTACTAAATAAGCATTTAAAGGCACAAACAAGCGTTTTCAACGAACACAACTGAACGCCCTAAACAACACAAACGAGAATGTCCACGCATAGGACGAAAAAATTAGCGTCGAAAACCGATAAAATGAATTTCTTTGGCAACAAAAGCCAGACGCCGCCACAGACCTCGCGGCCAGAGGCCCAAGATGGTGGAGGAGACTCTGACACGAGCCTTCCCGCGGCTGAGGGCGGACAAGCGGAACAAATCACCAAAAGCTTCCTGGAGCATGCATTAGACACACTGTCTAATAAACTAATCACCTCATGGCAGCAAACAGCAGAGGCTATGAGGAAGGAGATGCACGAATTGGGAGCTCGCACATCCAAAATGGAGGATAAAATGGGGGAATTTGCATCTGCCCATAATAACATGGCGGACCACGTCCAGCACCTGGAGGAGAAAATAGAGCATTTGGAGACACAAATGGCAGATGCGGAAGACAGAGCGAGACGGAATAATATCCGACTGAGAGGAGTACCGGAGTCGGTACAACAAGCAGACCTCCAAGCTTATGCGAGAGGCCTGCTGAGGGCCTATGCACCAGACATCCCAACAGATATGATGCTGATCGACAGGATACATAGAGTCCCCAAGCCGGCCTACTTACCTGACTCTACACCACGAGATGTGCTGCTCCGGGCACATTTCTTCCACGTTAAAGAGCTGGTTCTCAAGAAAACAAGGGATAAGAAACAAGGATTCCAATTAAGAAATTTAGCCCGCACCCATGTCTATCACAATACGCTCCCATAATGCAAGAGGGCTGAATCACCCGCATAAAAGACGCATGCTAATAGAGGAAGCGAAAAAAGATAAGATTGATATCCTATGTGTCCAAGAGACTCATTTTGTAACAAATAGAGTCCCCAACTTTGGTCGTAGAGATTTCCCGACTCAGTTCCACACAACAAATACTTCCAAATCCAAGGGGGTGACTTTCCTAATCCATCACTCACTAACATTTGAATTATTGCGCATACGAAAGGATACGCAGGGGAGATACATAGCACTTCACTGTATAATTAACAATACTGAATATATCCTGGTGGGGGTGTATTGCCCAAATACGAACCAAAAACAATTTTTACAGAAAGTCTTGAATAAATTACCCACCACGACCACGGGCGATGTCATTGTATGTGGTGACCTCAATCATGTATTGAACTCGCAGGTGGACACGTCGCTACCTGGCATTTCCCCGCGACACTTAGCGACTAAAACGCAAAGTAAAGCCCTAAATAGTCTATTGACAGAACACAATCTGTATGATGCTTGGCGCACACTACACCCTAAGGACAGAGAGTTTACGTACTATTCACAAGTACATAAATCATTCTCAAGAATAGACAATATTCTAGTCTCAGGAACATTGATGACGAGGACAAACAAATGTCGAATCGGGGACATTGTGTGGTCTGACCACGCTCCAGTCACAATCGAGACACAAAGCTCCTTCCTACATAGAGGACGGGCGCCGTGGCGCCTAAATGACTCTCTACTGAATGACTCCACATTCCAGACGCACATCTCACAGGAGTTAGAAAACTACTTTCATACCAATAATACACCAGATTTATCTCCTAGCTCTTTATGGCAGGCACACAAGGCAACCATACGGGGTCTACTGATCAGCAGGGCAGCGCATCTAAAACGGAAATCCACTGAGGAATATATAAAGCTATTAAGAACAATCAGGGATGCCACGGCAGCACACACAGTACATCCTGACCCTGCCCATCTTTCTCTGATCGAGTCAGCTACTAAGAGGTTAAATGACATACACATAGCCAAATCTTCTTACGCTATGCAACGTTTAAAAATGAGGCAATACTCCCAGGGCAATAAAGCAGGGAAACTTTTAGCGACATTATTAAGGAGAAAACAATCCCAATCTAAAATACCATATGTACAAACAAATAAAGGAACAAAATATATAATCCCCAAGACATTAACAATGAGATGGCAAAATTTTACTATAAGCTGTACAATCTCAAACGGGACGATCAGACCCATCAGCCCACAGACATAGAAATCCAAACACTTCTGGATCGCACACGATTACCAGAACTCACTCAGATACAAATAGAACAACTACAAACACCTATAACGACCCAAGAAATACTAAACACTATCAAATCACTACCGTCTGGCAAATCTCCAGGCCCGGACGGCTTTACGAATTTTTATTATAAGACATTCGCTACCATATTGGCACCACACCTGACGACATTATACAATAACATCACCACTACAGGGGTCATGCCAAAGGAGATGCTGGTGGCGCATGTGGCTACACTTCCCAAACCAGGGAAACCACCAAATAAGTGTCAAAACTTGCGCCCAATTTCGCTCCTAGACACAGACACAAAAATCTTGGCCAAGGTTTTTGCTAACAGACTGGCGCCGATAGTTCCTACCCTGGTACATGCAGACCAGGTGGGATTTGTGAGAGGTAGACAGGGGGCGGATGGAGTAAGAAAGGTGCTGGACCTGTTGGGTGGATTGCGGGGAGGGGGTGAGCCGAGTGTGGTTGTGTCGTTAGACGCAGAAAAGGCTTTCGACCGGCTTCACTGGCCCTTCCTCCGCGCGGTCCTAGGGAGATTTGGATTCCCCCCACAGTTCAAATCACTGGTGGAAGCATTATACTCCTGCCCCTCTGCAAAAGTGGTAAATGGGGGCTTTTTCTCGGACACTTTTGAAATTTCAAATGGGTCTAGGCAGGGTTGCCCCCTGTCACCAATATTATATATACTCGCCCTAGAACCGCTCACTCACCTAATCAGGGATGACCCCCTGATACAAGGAATTAAAGTAAACAATGAAGAATATAAGATAACACTATTTGCGGATGACATCCTCCTAACCCTACAAAGCCCACACACTTCCCTAACGGCTTTACAAAATTTGATACATCAATATGGGCAATGCTCGTACTATAAATTGAACATTAATAAAACACAGGCGATGAGCATTGATATACCCCCACCTCAGCTGAAGGACCTTAAAGGGAAATTTAAATTTGACTGGTGCAAAGATAAGATTAAATTCTTAGGGATAGTTCTATCTAAAACAGTAACGGGAATCTATAGGGCCAACTATGTGCCACTTTTGACGGAACTGAAAAATCAGATACACAGTTGGAGGGGGAAGTTTATCTCGTGGATGGGCAGAATAGCCACTGTAAAGATGCTTCTTCTCCCACAACTGCAATACCTTTTTCGAAACATCCCACTGGCACTACCAAAACATTATCTAGATGAAGTACAAAGAATGATATCCTTGTTCATATGGAATAAGGCTAAACCTAGGATAGCGAAGAACACCCTACATCAGCCACTGGGGAAAGGGGGCATGGGGTTACCGAATGTAACTAATTACTACAAAGCGGCAATATTAAGTTCGCTCGTGGCGGCCACTGGTACGCCAAGTCCCCCGCAATGGGTCCATATAGAAGCATATTACACCAATAACTTCAAAGTATCTACGTTAGCTTGGATGTCCAGAAAGCTCAGACCTAGGTATAAGACTATGCTCCCATCCACCAAACTCACGCTACAAATTTGGGATAAATTCGGGGAGGCATATATATTAAAAGGGAACACATCCCTCGTGACACCACTAGCGATACTATCCATAGCAATACCGGGATTCCCGGTTCGGATGTGGCACAACCATGGCATCACTACTCTCTACCAAATAAGCCAAGGCTCAGCACTGAGACCATTTCTAGAGCTCCAAAAAAACTTCGGGCTACCCTCCATAGCTCTCTTTTCTTACATGCAATTAGCGTCATGGTACAAGGCACAAACAATCTGTTCATACCATCCAAAATCAGGTCTGCAACTAACAGAGATAGAATCCATCTGTCTCAACCTAAAACCAAAGAAAAAACTAATATCCTTAATATACACAATCTATAACTCCATGAGTGACTCTCATGAACATACATTCATAAAAGCATGGGACCGGGAACTAAAGACCCCTATCACTCGAGATCAATGGGCCCGAATACTCAGGGGACATAGGAATCTCTCCTTGTGTGCCTCCCATGCAGAAATAACACGCAAAATTATGTATAGATGGTACATGGTTCCAACCAGACTCAACAAGGGGAATCCAGGTATCCTAGACACATGCTGGCGATGCATGACGCACAAAGGATCCATGCTACATATATGGTGGTCATGCCCAAAATTAGACACATATTGGAAAGATATACATAAAATCATACAAGACAGTACAGGCATCTGCCTACCCCTAACACCTGAGGTATTTCTATTACAGCTTTTCCCCACAATCATCACAAAATCCCAATTATATCTCATATATCACATTATAGTGGCAGCCCTACAAACAATTAGCAGGCAATGGCGAAACACGGAGTCACCATCTGCGACTCAAAGCCTTGCAGCACTACAAATGACAAAACAATATGAAATAATGGCGCGGAAAAATGCACCACCAAAGCAAGCAATAGTGAATGCCTGGGAAACATGGGAAGTGTACAAAATAAGTAAAAAAGAGGAGATTTGAGCTACCTAACAAGACCAGAATAGGAGGTACTGAAAGGGCGGACACCTCCACAGGGAAGTTAAGGGACATCGTAATGTAAACCCCACCAACAGGGGAAAGGATAAGCCCTGTAACCCTTCGTACAAGTTATATAACTGCTCTAGATCCGCAATAACCACGATCATAATATCCTCCCTCATTACCCCTCTTTCCTCTGACCCTCCTACCCCCCTTATCCAATCCCCTTTTAGTTATTGTTCATGTTGTAATATAAAATCGTGTCAACATATGCATATGATGTATGAATCGCAAAAGGAATGTTGCGAAGCATTATACTGCAATGTTATTCACTCATACTATGTGATATTATGTATGTACTGTTGACATTATAAAATGCAAATAAAAAATAAATAAATAAAAAAACATTGAAAAAACTTTGATATATGATGGAAAGCTACATTTCCCAAGGTGTATTTAGGCATCATGATCGCTATCACATGGTCGTAATTGACATGTAGGCCAAGAAAGGCAGGACAAGTGCAGACCAAATAAATATTTTTAGCACTTCGTGTCGTCACATATTGTAAACAAAAGAGATTTAGAGTTAAGCTATTTTACATTGATACATTGTGTTTATACACATGTTTAATCAACATTAATATTTGGCACAGCCTGTTCCCTTTTGTCATTTTACAGCTGTAAAATGTAGCTGTACTGTTTGAGTTTGGAGGGGATAAGGGTTGTAGTGAATGTGTGTGTATGATACGGATTGTATCGTGTGTACATGGAGGATAAGGGCCTGTAGTTTGTATGTGTGTACACGGGGAATAGGGGCTTATAAATGTCTGTATGTAATGCATAGTGGGATTTAGTATGTATATGCATGGGGGTAGGGGCTGTAGGGTGTATACGGGGTATAGAGGTCTAGCGTATGGGGAGGTTGAGGTAGCAGTAAGTGTGAATGGATTGTAGTGTGTATGTAGGAGGGAGAGGGATATTGGCTGAAGCTTCTGAGATCTAAATTAAAATTAAAAAAAAAATGTTTATTCCCCTTTCCCTTTTGTTTACCTTGGGCCAGGGAGAATTTAATCCTGAGTCCTGGTAGACGTAACCCTTTGACTACATCTCTGGTGGTGATTGTTCCCTCCTGCTGGAGCTTTTGAAAGTACCAAAATATTGTCATTGTGACCCACGGCAATCCTCTGACACATATCTGGGTGCAATTAATTTGGTCTTTACCTGTTGGTGGTGTGGGCTGCAAACTCCTTGCACCTCTGCGTTTTAGTAGGCAGATAACCAGCCATGGGGCTCACTCTCTCAGCATTCAGATAGTGTCAGCCCTGAAGGGGCCGACAGAATAGACCCTTTGATTTCTCCAGTTAGCCTTGGCCCATAGTCATTCCGGGTTACTGGGCACTTGCCTGATTTTTCTGTTGGCCAGTCTGGCCTGCACCACACACATCTGTAGTTGTTATGGTGCTTAAAGTTCCAATTCACATTTAGGAATATTGTTTTGGAAGCAGTAGGTCTGTAGGAATACGTTGTGCCCAAATGTGTGCACATGTGAGATGTTGATGCAATATTCTTCTGTAGGTAGACCTGATTTCCTCTCAAAAATTAAAATACAGAAAAACAAATTAATGTGTTTCGTTTTAACGGAATATAGAGGGATATGAAATGTTGTTAACTAAAATGATTTTTCCATTACTTTTTTTCTTCACATCAAATAGCGCAATAGATTAAAATCAGTCTGGGATATTATTTGTTGTTGTTGGCAACACAACAGAGACACTTTGCAACTCAACTGGCATACTGTGTAAAAACTGTAATTGGAGCCACCCACTCAAAAATATTGGATAGTACTATTCTATGCAATGACATCATAATAAGAGTTTACTTATTAGATAATATAACTTGTATACCATTTCTCCAATTATGGTAATTTGTGCAGGTCCTATGCTGAATAAATTGACTATCTTTCCTGACTTTGCTCAAAGCACCACAACACCCTATATTTTGTATAAATGTAGAAGATGCATGGGAACATGGCTGCCAAGCATTGAAGATGGTAGCATGATGAATTTCTCTCTCTACGTTAACTTTTTTAGCAAACACTTTCATGAAACATCTATAAATCGGAAGGAGCAAGAACCCTGTGTCATGTAAATCAGTATGGTAATGCAAGTGGTCAAAGAAGTAATCAAAGTTGATCATCTAGAATAACGTCAAGATCAAAAATGTTAGCAATTACACTTCCAACATTGGGAAGTATAAATTTGGGACACAGGGTTAGGTAAGTTTTGAGGGGCATGGTGAGCATTTGATTGTTGGTGGCACAGTCACCAGCACTGCCCTGTCTAATAAAGGGGACATATCAACATTAGGTCAGTATATAGATATGTTGGACTTGCAGGAACTTTCATCTTTCTTTTGTATATATTCCTAACTAATGCAAAGGTCAAGAGAAGCTAAGCAACTATGGCTCCATCTCTTTCTCAGCTCTAAAATATTCAAGGGTTGTAGCAAATCACAATTTGAGCCAATTAAAAATTAATTGAAAAAAATATTAAAAAAATAGACATTGATAGCTATTAAGGCTATTTTGCTGCAGTTTGTTTAAAACAGTGGTTGAATCTGTTTTTCACCTATTTCCTGTGGTCCTTTTAGGCTCTCTCATGCCTGGTGGGCTGAGCAAGCTACTGTGTTGGTTTTGAGAGCAGGCGAGTAGTGGAGGAAGCATTAGCATTATCATCATTATCATTATGCGACTTCAAGATTCACATTTTGATGGATGCTGAAGCGATGTGAACATTTAAAGGGAGGATTTCATTCCCACACTCGTATTCAAGTACTCTACATTTTTCAAACAAGTATCAGTGTTAAAGGAACATTAAAGTCACCATACCATTTTTTCATCTCGATTAAGAGATCTGGGTGGAATGTCATCCTTTTAACTATGCATTTGAGAAACTGCAATAGATGTATTACAGGGTTAAATCCACATCTAGTGGCTGTTTTCCTGACAGCCACTGGAGGTGCTTTTGCGGCACTGGTAAGGTCACATGATGACATGGAAGTTCATAGGAAAACACTGAATACAATTCTTTCCTATGGGATAACTTGGATGCATATGTGTATAAATGGATGAATTGATGAAAATTCACACCAAAACAAGTTCGTCCAAAAATGAATGCTCAAGTCTACTGAGGGATGCAGATTAAAATGCACAAACAAGCAACT
Organism: Pelobates fuscus; assembly: GCF_036172605.1. NCBI lineage: Eukaryota > Metazoa > Chordata > Amphibia > Anura > Pelobatidae > Pelobates > Pelobates fuscus. Next base: position 171,982,760 of record NC_086317.1, read on the forward strand.
GAATTACGGGTACTTCCTGTAATCTACACTTCCCAGTTGCAGGCAACAAAGGCTAGCTGTAAATATATAAATGCTATCCAAAATCTATTTGTAAAAATCTATTTTACTTTATATATGTCAAGTGCAATTATCACACGTCATGCATTCATAAATCTATATTAAAATGTGATAAAATACAAAGAAATATCATACCCCCAACTGTCCTGGGATTGACAAGCTCAACCTGAAATTTGGGCTCCTGTTCTGAGATTCCAGGTTAATTACCACATTTGGGGACAAGCGCATCAAAAGGCACCCTGATGCTTTGTAAAATACAGTTTGGGCATAAGTCTACGTTCAAAGTTCTTCAATAGTACACTCCTGTTTTGGGTGGATCCTGCACCATATCTAGGTGGGACCACCCCTTTTGGCCATCACTGGAGATGATGGTGGTGTCACTTGCATGTCTCCTACAGCTCTACCCACCCCCTTTCCCAAATCCATATCTCCCAATTTTGGGAGATAAGCAGTATATTAATATTTGTGCTCAATTACCTTACATAAAATAAATAAACATTGCAAGACCCTTATAATTTCCTATCATTTTCTTTTAAGCGTATCTTTCCAGGAAGTTGATTTTACATTCCCTACATTGAGTTGAGCTGGTAGGGCATGACTATTCACAATTTTCTGAATTCCACAGCAAAATTCATACAAAAAAAAAATTCTTCATTATAAAATCCATGCTTTTCACTTATCTCTAGATGCAAAAACTCTCTATACTTTCCCATATGTCCATAGACTGGATGAGTCATTTTGAGGACCTTATATAGAATGCTTATAAGAGACCTGTTAAATGGGTACTCCAGGTTGATCCATAATTCTCTAGGTATGGATATCATGCACTGAATCCAAACTTTATTGACCACTATCCACTATTTATTGTTCACTTAATCTGAACCTGCGGCTTGCAGTTTTTTGTTCTTGGCATTGCCACTAATCATATTACCAAAATTGAATTTGCCAGTTTGGCAGCAGCTTTAGCTTGCAACTTAGGAAATCAATGGAACCTCTCTCTTCAACTTTGTTTCCACACTGATATGTTTTGGTTATTTATTTTCCGACTGAGTCCTTTTATTGGATATTTCTAAAGCAACTTACACAGAGCACCGCTTCAAGATTGTGAACGTCCTTTTTAATTTATAAATCTTTTAATTTATTCCCAAAGACATACACAGCATATAAAGGCAAAATAATTATTAATTTACTCTGCCGTAAAAGGGTAATTTTTAGCCATTTGTTTTTAATTCTTTATTTTTCAAAATTGGTGCAGCATAAGTACAAAGGGTGCAAAATAGCCATAGGAACCACATTTTTTGAGAAAATGGCTGCATAACAGGTCGAAAACAAAAGACATCAAGATTAACCATTAGCCAAACTTTTTTTAATGATCAACTTAATACTTGTAATTATAACACAAGCCTAAAAAAATTAACCAAAAATGTTTTGATCTAATTATAACCATAATTTACAAATAATTCTTCATTTACAAGGAAACAAAGGGCTATATCAGTTTGGTGCATAAATTCTGATAAATTCAGGTACATCACTACACCTGGATTCACCCCTTCCTATGCCTATTTTAATTGCCCTTAGAGAGACAAAAACTTTGATCATGAATTTCTATTATATATCACATATATAATTTTTTTATAAGTCCAATTTATCTACTGACTAGGCAGAACCCATAAGGTATTTCTTCTGATTACATATAACCCAGTCAATTCATCCATCCCTATTGAATGTGTAGGTGTCCCCTTTTAGTAGCACCATCATACCATCGTGGTAACTATCGTTTTTAAATAAACTGTTAATATGTGCTTACAAAAAAAAAAAAAAAAAAAACATTTTTGTCGTGTTACATTTTTTTATTGGTAAAAATTCGCTGCCAGCCTTTGTAATGAGTGCAGCATCAGTTTATTTGTTCTTTATCTATATTAAAATTAGAAATATACGTGACATTCATGCTTTAATCCAATTCTATATCTTTTAAACTAAAAGTTATTAAAATAAACGGATCATTAAAAACCACTTCCTACGTGTCTCATGTTTGAACCTTCAGAGATTATTTCCCCCATTTGAAAAGCTAGGTAACTTTTCAATTAATGTGCCCGTACATGTCTGCATTAATTCTGATGAACCTGGCCATGCTCACTGTTCGCCCTGCTGTTGACTTGAAGCAGGGTGCTTCAACAGGATCATACTGTCTCCTCCTAATGGCATCCTTCTGTCTCTGCAGCATGTTCAGTTAATAATGGAGAAATATTCTTCAACGTAGCTTTTTTTTTTCCTCGAATAAATTGCATCTAATAAAACTGCAATAAATTTTATGTAGTTGTGTGCATAGAGAAATTGGTACTCAAGAAAATTGCTTTCTATTTATATATTTTAAACAATGAACGCCAAACATTTGTGAGCATTTCATATAAATCAGCAGAGCGTGAAAATGGTCTATATCATAAAGAAACCACATGCAGTTGTTTAAAAATTATTTAATAATACATTTCAGGCCAGCTGCAGCAGAACTAACTTTGGAGAGGCAGTAAAAGTCAAATATTAAATTCTGCCTCCTCTCTATGGCCCCCATTTACAGTGTGATAAAAATGTGCTTACCTGTGTACAGAGAAACTGCATGCATGGAAATGCTAAGCAAACTCATTGTTTCAAAAAACCTATATATAATCATTTTAAACATGATTTTTTATGTATATATGCATCGTTTTTTCATACTCATCAACTGCAGACTACCAGCATCACTGTTAAAAGTGAACACGGTATGGGGTGGCGGAGCCAACGCTTAACCTGAACGGTCGCACACTCACAGCGCTCCGACAAGCAGGAACCCTAAAGCCCCAAATTCAGCCCGAAAACGCTGCCACTGGCACTGAAAAAAGCCAGTCGACACCCCAACACTAATGGGGAAGAAAACAAAAAAGCTGAGACCAGATCGGCCCAAGCAATCTGCCGATATAGGCGATCTCTTGAGAAGGCCGCATGGCGCGGCGGGACCCAAGATGGCGGCCGGCTTCGAGGACTACTCTGATAGCTCAGAAGATACCACGCTGCACTACTCAGAGACTCGGGGACCGGCACAGCCAGCACAGCCACCGGTGGATCACCCGATCACTACAGAAATACTCACTGCTCTCCTCTCGGACCTACGCCAGTCGCTGTCTGCGGAGATATCCCAAGTAAGGGGAGATGTCAGAGAGTTCACAGCCCGCCTCACCACTGTAGAACAGCTCACGCAAACGCACACAGCACAGGTGCTTGACCTCCAGACACAGGTGAGAGACCTCACCATGGCCCACACTGCAATGTCCCACCAAATAGCTGACTTGGAAGATAAACGCAGGTGGAAACATATCAAAATCCGAGGTATTTCTGACGCTGTGTCCCCAGCTGAAATGCCCCATCTCCTCCGCAGGCTATTCTCAACCTTACTGCCCCCCAGACAAGCGAAGGGGATACAGTTGGATGGCATGTTCCGCCTACCCAAACCACCACAGCTCACAGGTGCCACAACAGGCGATCTCTTGATCAAACTCCAAAACGGGCAGGATAAAGCAGCACTTATGAGTGCCATAAAGGGGAAGACTCTCTTTGAGGGCATGGACATAGCATTCTACTCAGACCTGTCACGCACAACCCTGCGATGGCAGCAAACCCTCAGACCGCTGACAACACTACTAATGGCCAGCGGGGTGACATACCGCTGGGGACCGGCACATGTGCTTATAATACAGCATCAGGGCACTGAACAGCGAGTCAAGGACATAGCAGAGATGGACACTGTGGTGGCCAAACTTGGACTTGCAACCCCTCCGAAAACAACGGCTTGGGACCCGGCCAATGTCATCCCGTTTGTCCCGACCAGCGAGGGTGCATCCGGGAAAAAGACCTCATGAACCACCGGCTGCCGGCTATATACCTATGTTTTATATGTTATTATTTACCTTCCCTACCTATCTCACATGTTTCATATGTTCCGACTACATATTCAAAGGGCTAATAGGCACCCACTATAGACACCGGGAATAACCCGGGCAATTGGCTCCAATATACCACCTAAACCCCCCCCCCCCCCCCCAGCTCCAAACAGCTCCCAGCATACCTCAGCCTCACTACACGGAGCTGGCTTCCAAGCCATACAGATACTTCACCGAAATCCTCTATCTTAACAGACGTGTTTGTTTGTACACCAGATTTCATTATGTTCACCTTCTTTTTATTGTTTTTCTTTTATCTTGCAAGCCTACACAACTCTGGGCCATACACTCGCCCCCACTACAGGCACAATGCCTGGCCACACCAGTGGGCATACTTAGGCTGTTTCCCACACCTTAACAGCATATATACACCAGTCCCAACTAAAGAAAGCAGGCCAAGCAAAAGCCGCACCTTAAGACATACAAGGGACGCCCACTAGGCCCACTACTACTGGCCTACGGCATTAACTTAAGATAATAAGCTGTTGTTACACACTGAGTTTTTTATTACATGTTCTCATTTTAAAAATGTGCAGTAACTCTTATGCCATGATAATGTTTTCAACTGTTTCAATGTAGCTTGATATGGCGGTCGTGGCTACTTAAGTATGATGTAATGCTCGCACAACAAAAATAAAGAATTAAATTTTTTATTTTTTTTTAAAGTGAACACGGTATGAGAAGACTCCAGATCATGTATGTTCTATAGATCTGGAATCTTTTTTTCTCATCATTCTAAACAGTTTCTAAGGTAACCTTTCCTTCTATATCTTACTTTTGTGTACTATAAAGAAGAAAATGTTATAAAATGAGTTATAAATAAACAAGATAAACAACAAGTCAGAAAGAGGTGACGTATAGGAATGTTCTGTGCCACCACCATCACTTCAACGAAGACCATGAGTGTACTAGTTTTCCTGGCACTGTAGAACCCTACAGTGCCCCCCTCCTGCGAGGCAGATGGGTTAAAATCCCTTCAGTCACTCATCTCAATCCAGCGCCGATGTCCCTGGGCGCTTGGTCAAGCTTTGCCCGCGCTCCTCCTGACGTCGGCGGGGAGACCTAGTGCACATGCGCAGCAATGGCTGCGCTAGCATTAGAATTTCCCCATAGGAAAGCATTATTCAATGCTTTCATATGGGGAAAATGTGACACGCAAGGTCCTCATGCACAGGGTGAGGACGTCCAGCATCATATAACGGACCAAAGGTCCGTTTCATTTTCGGAAGTCCCTCTAGGGGCTGTCTGGTAGACAGCCACCACAGGAGGACAGCCACCAGAGGTAATTATTTCAGAAACTGCAATAATTACTATTGCAGGGTTAAGGGGCCTGGGACTTTCCACCCTGACCACTTCAATGAGCTGAAATGGTCTGGCTGCCTACAGTGTCCCTTTAAGCTTTTTGAAATTCCAAAAGAAAAGACAATAGGTCACTGTGCTTTTTACATGTGCTAGCATCCGACCTATATAAGCCCATTAAAGGACAGCATTTAACTGATCAGAATGTCTCTCATTACTGTTCATATTTCTGATGTTAATTGTATGTTGCATTTCCTGGAATCAGTCACCGGATTTTCTTATGTAATGTCAGTGGAATGGTCTCTAAAGAGAAGAGACTGAAATGGGTTACCTAAACAGTGCCCCCAGGTATCAGTCCCTATACCCTGAAATAAGGCTGCTCCACTAGTATAGGACAACAAATTGCCAGTCATAGAGCATAAATAGAACTTATAGAAAATAATAAATCTTTATTGATCCCTCTTAGGGAGAAGTATAGACAGATTATAGTGATAAAGTGTATATACAGTGATATAAAACATGAGGACCCTCTGCTATTATGCAGAATATGCACTAATCACACCATATTAAGTAACTCCTTCATTAGTAGTTGGACTACTGATAAGTGACTGGTATAAACTGTTGCTAGTGATTCATTTGCAACAGTGTATCAGTAACCAATATTACTTTTGGCTTAAGGAAATAAAAAGTAACCACTGAAGTAAATTACTCCAAAAAATGTATCCCCACACAGCAATGTAACAATGATTGTACAAGTGTGTGCTGCGCAATATAAGTATTGGTGTCCTTTCAGGGTATAAGCAAATTTGCTTTCAAAGTGTAGTCGGCTAAAATTACCTGTGACTGTGCAAAGGGTATATAAGAGTATTTGGGGAGGATAAACGGCAGTACTATCCGAACTAATAGTATGGTCGGAACACTAGCCGACAAAAGATTCCTGCAACCCCCGAATATAATACTCAATATAATCACCAGTGCTATGGGTGCGAAAAATAGCTATGGTGAAAAGAGAGAGGCTATAGATGAGTCCGGCCGGACTTGAATGGAGGTAAAAATGAATCCTCTATATAAATTAAACTCAGCCCAAGAATCATGCTAGGCACATGCTAGGCATGTGTCTATGATATTGGCTTACTACAAAGTTATCAAGCTGTAGACATTAGTTAGACATGTATGTATTAGGCTTTAAACTACCATAGCAAGCTACTGGTACTTGTATATGCTAACCACTGGTACTGGGCACTGCACAATGATATCACTGAAGGGTAGTAAACAATAGGTAGTGTAAAAAAAACAAGAAAAAACAACAAGAGAATTAAAACATGATGGGCATCGATATTCACAGGCAGAGGCAACTGTTAAGTTGTGGTGTCTATAGTGAGACAAACATCTCAGCAAGTCAGGCTGCTAGCCCTCTGTGGGAAGTCCAGAATTAACAAATGCCCTGGACTGGGAGAGCGTAGAGGTTGGCAAGCAGTGCTGTTTCTGCTCCATTTCTCGCTACGCTGCTTCCACTGGTGTGCAGGTCACGAAGGTAAGTGGTGTTGCCTGGGCAGAGCAACTCTTCCCTCCTGCCCCCAGTCTGCGTCAGAGCCGGCTCCATGATAGCTTGGATTCGGGCCCCTTTAGAGGGCAAGTCTTTCCCATCCGGGGGAATGCAGGAGGCTCTACTCGGCTTGCGGTTTTGCCTGCGTGCTTTAGGGGTCGGTCGCCTGGTGGCCTTTGTCCCTGGGGAGCGTGGCGTGAGATGTACCGTCGGCTTTGGCCTCGATTTGCCCGTGAGGGACCTCTCAGATCTCACCTTGCGGTGCCGCTTTATTTCCGCCTGGGGGGCCACATCTGCGGTCTCCTGCTTTGCCCTTTCTTACAAGGAGGCCCACCAGCTGTTGAAGACTGCCTCCAGATGGTCTGAGAGAGTGCCGCTTTGTTCAGGCGAGTTAGTTTGGTGTGGCGCCTGGCCTCGTGCCTCCGAGGCAAGTGTGTCCACCATCTTGTTCCCCACCATTAGGCAATTGCTGTGTGGTATGGAGCAGAGCTCCGGTGGTAAGTAAGTCCAAGTGCTTTGCGAGTATCAGCAGCTGTAGAGTTGGGGACTGGGATAACCCCCTACCGGTCCGGGCGGGGGGGGGGTACAGGGTTCCGCCGTAGTTCAGCCTGCACCGCTCAGCTAAGGAGGTCAGCGTTAGGCCTCAAATTTGCTGGACCAGAGCTCCGTGTCAGGATGTTTTGTGTTTGCCACAATCAATGCTCGGGGTATCCCTGACACCCCTCCGAGTGCTCTGGGGTCGTGCTTTGCTTATTTTTTCATAATTAACCCTGATTATAGCGATTTGTGAGGATCACTTGTCCCATGCGTCCGTTCAGTTAGACGGTCAGGCCCCGCCCCCCCTGTAATTCACTTTTAATTCACTTTGCATTCTCACTTGTATGCATGCTTATATCAGTACCCAAACTCTACAAATCTATACTGAGTGCACTGGCTACATCTATTCACGTTAATCATACACCTTCTAATGCTACATCATTTTACAGTTGTAGAAATTTGAACAAATTGTTAGTGTTATTATTATTAGCATTTACACGTATATGGTGCCAATATATTATGCAACACTTTATAATTATATAGAGGGAATGTGAAAAAGTAATTACAGTAAAAAGACTTGAAAAAGGCCATGATCAAATGGGCATACAAATCGTAAAAGCCATTTCTATTGCTTACGAAGGCATAAATGCATTCCTCTCAATTACAAAGAGGTGTAAATAGCCCACTGTAGCTGAATTCAGTTACTCTCAAAAGTCAGTTTAATGAGCCGTGATATTTACTAACGCGTGGCAGAGCTCAACCAGTGGATATATTTCTTAAGCATAAGCAATACCACATGAAGTCAGGATAATAGCAGGCATAAGCCTGCCAGTGTTTAAGTTAAGAAATTGAAAAAAAAATTTATAGATATATTAAGGCCCTGCATATCTTAGCAAGTCAAAATAGAGATTGATCATCTCACTGAGAGTTGGTTGTTGCTCCATAGGCATATAATAAACAAATGAAAAAAATAATAATGGTTAGGAGGCTGGGCCCCAACCCCATCCTTCACCTCATGTGCAGCAGGGTGAAGGGTCTATATATGTTGTTTAGGAACTGGAATAGGCCCATTTAAAAAAATAAATAAATTGCCCTTTTTTTTTTTTTTTTTTTTACACACTACTCTTGGGTTTGCCACCTGACTGGTATTTTACCAGCACAGCCGGTATTTGAGGCTGCCTGGCTGTGCAGGTATTGCAGTAATACCAATACAAATGCAGATATTTTTCTTAGTATAATCGGACATTACTCTGCAGTACCAGCACCAGTCAGTAGGGGTCACTTTGTGTGGAGAGAGGCAGGGATAGGAAGTTACAACATATCCCTCCCTGCCTCTGTCTACTCACTGATCCGCAGGGGAGCAGCTACACAGCACAGAGAGTTCAGACAGCAGCTCCCAGCCTGCAGAGACAGACTACAGCTCAGGGAAGTGAAGGATGGAGGGGAAAGGCAGCAGGGAAACATGGGGACACTGAGACACTAGGGGACACATGGGGACACAGAGACACTTGGGGACAATGAGACACTAGGGGACACTGTACGACATGGGGATGCTGAGACACATGGGGCTGCTGTGAAACAGGGACATTGGGAGACACATTGGGACATGGAGACACTAGGGACATAGATTATCCATGTCTACCAGTGTCCCCATGTCTCCCAGCCAGTGTCCCTAGTGTCTGTGTCCCCTAGTCTCCCAGTGTCTGTGTCCCCATGTCTCTCAGTGTCCCTAGTGTCTCAGTGTCCCCATGTCTCCCAGTGTCCCCATGTCTCCCAGTGTCCCCAAATATGTCTCCCAGTGTTCCCATGTCTCACAGCCAGTGTCCCTAGTGTCTCAGTGTCCCCATGTCTCAGAGTGTCTCTAAAGAATAGAATATAAGAAGCTACAGCATCTCCCTCCCTGCCTCTCTCTACTAACTGATCCGTGGGGGAGCAGCTCTGCACAGAGAGTACAGACAGCAGCTCCGAGCCTGCAGCGCCAGCCAACAGCTCAGGTAAGTGAGGGATGGGGGGGAAAGGCTGCAGGGAGACATGGGGACACAGACACTAGGGGACACTGGGAGACACTAGGGGACACTGTGAGACATGGAGACACAAACACAAGGGGAAACTGTGAGAGATGGGGACGGTGAGAGATTTGGGGACACTGGGAGACATAGGGACACTTGGTGACACTGAGACACTAGGGGGCACTTGGAGACCTGGGGACACTGAGACACTAGGGGAAACTGTGAGACATGGGAACGGTGAGAGACTTGGGGACACTGAGACATTGGGACACTGGGGAAAATGGGGACCCTTAGACATTAGGGACACAGTGGCCCCATGTCTCCCAGTGGCCCCTAGTCTCTCAGTGTCCCCATGTCTCCCAGAGAGTGTCCCTAGTGTCTCGGTGTCCCCATGTCTCCCAGTGTTCCATGTGTCTGTGTCCTTAGTTTCCCGACATCCCCTAGTCTCCCAGTGTACCCATGTCTCTCCCAGTGTACCCTAGTGGCTCAGTGTCCCCATGTCTCACAGTGTCCCAATGTCTCATAAATTTCTACGATTAGCCATGGCCCGTGACCACGATCAGCCGCGGCCCATGACTGATCGCGTGCTTCTGTGACCAGCCGTAGCCGCAAGAGTTCAAAGCCTTTGTCCGCGCCAGCCGTCGGATACAGAGTGTGATGTCAGATCTGGCGGGTGCACAGCGGGCCTACAGTGTGCAGTCTGCTTGAGCACAGAAGATTGTGGAACTGGAGCATCGTGAGGTAGGGTAAAAGGGGATTAGGGGACCTTCTAGTATTGCATTAAACTGGGGGTAGGGAGAGGGGGTGATGTATTAAATTAGGGGAGGGGGTTAGGAATGCAGTGTATTGAATTGGGAAGCAGGGTAGGGAGGGCAGAGTATTGAATTGGGGAAGCAGGGGAGGAAGGGCAGTGTATTGAATTGGGGAGGCAAGGGAGGGAGGACAGTGTATTGAATTGGGGAAGCAGGGGAGGGAGGAAAGTGTATTGAATTGGGGAAGCAGGGGAGGGAGGGCAGTGTATTGAATTGGGGAAGCAGGGTGGGGAGGACAGTGTATTAAATTGGGGGAGCAGGGGAGGGAGGGCTGTGTATTGAATTGGGAAGGGCAGTGTATTCAATTGGGGAAGCAGGGGAGGAAGGGCAGTGTTTTGAATTGGTGGAGAGGAGGCAGGGCAGTGTATTCAATTGGAGGAGATAGGGAGTGTCTTATACACACACAGCAGCCCTAATGCAAACTCACTGTAGCCCCATACACACACTACAGTCCATACACATAAACATAAGATACACGTATACGCACACTACAGCCCCTAGATATGCACACACAGCCTCTAGACACACACTACATCACATAGACAATCACATACACTCTCAAGACTCACAAACACTCTCTATAGCACTTGGATCCACACACTACAGCCCATATACATACACAAACTACCCTGAAACCAGTGGCGTACACACAACCGATGGGCCCCCGATGTGAAAATTGATCCGTGGGCCCCCGTCCCGTGTGCACTTACTCTGTGCGGGTCAGGACTGCAACACATGGCGGCGGGCACCTGGTCGCAGGGGTCGCAGGGCTGTGACCCCTGCGACCGCAGTATGTACACCAGTGCATGCAGATACACATACACTTAAAGGACCACTATAGACACCCAGATCACTTCAGCTCAATGAAGTGGTCTGGTTGCCAGGTCCCTCTAGTTTTAACCATGCAGCTGAGAACATAGCAGTTTCAGAGAAACTGCTATATTTCACTGAGGGTTAATCCAGCCTCTAGTGGCTGTCTCACTGACAGCCGCTAGAGGAGCTTCTGTGATTCTCACTGTGAAAATCACAGTATGAAGACGCCGGACGTCCATAGGAAAGCATTGAGTAATGCTTTCTTATGGGCGGTTTGAACAGACGCATACACACTAGCTAACAGACACACACATTTACTGACAGAGACATACTCAGTTACAGACATACATACACACTCACTGACAGACACACATACACACTCACTTACAAAACATACACTCTCACTGACAAACATACACTCACTAACAGACACCAAACAGACTCACTAACAGATACACACTAACAGACACACACAAACTAACACTCAGTAACTGTAACGGATCACCTGGCATCCCCAACTGGGTACCTACGTTGAAGGATGCTACTAGCGTTTCCTGAGGACGCCAAGCACTGCAGCAGACACCATAACCACCATAGACTCCTCCAGAGAGCAAAACAGGAACCAGCGCTTACCAGAGCTTAGCAGTGATTCAGCAAGGGAATATGACAAGCATAGCAATCCCTTGTAGCAGATTCCCCCAATAAGAGACGGCACTCCAAATTGAGGGTAAAGTAGAACTGAAGTTTAGTGACTGGGACTCTGCTTTTATGCATTGCTCCCCTGCAAGGGAGACACCTCTGCTTGGGAGATAATTGAGTTTCTTACTGTATCTCCTCAATTATCTCCAAGCTAAAAACTTATACTTTTTATACATTTTTATAACTTTAAAACTATACATTCAATCTTCATAAAAAACACATATTCATAATCAGCATACTTTACTTACACACATATCCAAAATTCAGCTAATTCCATCCAGGGGTTAAAGAGTTAGCTGGAAGTCCTTTATGACCGACCGCAAGCACATTTTCATGCCCAAAACAGTTCCATGGATTTTATTTAAAGGGCCAGGAACAGCATACAAAAATCCATTGTGCCCAAATATACTTCTTGAAGGGTTAATATACCCCAGGGCCATAGTCGCAGGGCATGAGGCTAGCAACCAGGCTTCTCCAGTTCACAGTGGCAAGGTTGGTTCCGCCACAGTAACACACAGAGGCGGCTCTCTAATTAGGCGGTTTAGGCGGCCGCCTAAGGCCTCGCGCTGGCGGGGGCCTCGCGGCCGCCTAAACCGCCTGTTGGCAGAGTGTGTCAGGTCCTCGGTCAGTGACCGAGGACCTGACACCAGGAGGGGGCCCGGCGGCTTGCCCGGTATGCCGCCGGGTGCGAGGCCCCTCCTGGCTGCCCGGCCACCATCGCAGACACTGGTCTGCAGCTCCGCAGTGTGCAGAGCTGCAGACCATGTGACTCGCGAGAATTGGCCAATCAGAGCGTTGCCGCGGGTTACCACAGCAACGCTCTGAAATCTCGCGAGACTACCGGTCTGCAGCTCTGCAGACCGAGAGCAGTGGCCACCGGACCACCAGGGAGCCCACTGGACCACCAGGGAAATCAAGGTAGGCTCTCCCTCCCCATCACCCCCCAACACACTCAGCCTCACCCCCCCAGTCACCATCACCACACTCAGCCTTACCCCCAGCCTCACCATCCCCCCACCACCACCCTCAGCTTCACCACCCCACCACCATCACCCCCACCACCCTCAGCCTCACCACCCCTAGCCCCCACCACCCTCACCATCACCCCCCACCACCACCCCCACCACCCTCAGCATCACCCCCCTCAGTCTCACCCCCAGCCACCCTCAGCCTCGCCCCCACCCCCCCTCAGCATCATCCCCCTCAGCCTCACCCCCACCACCCTCAGCCTCACCCCCCACCACCCTCAGCCTCACCATCACCCCACCACCCTCACCCCCTCACCATCACCCCCCTCACCCCCCTCACCATCACCCCACCACCCTCAGCATCACCCTCAGCATCACCCCCCCACCACCCTCAGCATCACCCCCCCACCACCCTCAGCATCACCCCCCACCACCCTCAGCATCACCTCCCCCCACCAGCCTCACCCCCACCACCCTCAGCCTCACCACCCCCCACCACCCTCACCATCACCCCCACCACCCTCACCATCACCCCCACCACCCTCAGCCTCACCACCCACCACCCTCAGCATCACCCCCCACCACCCTCAGCATCACACCCCTCACCACCCTCAGCATCACACCCCTCACCACCCTCAGCATCACCACCCACCACCCTCAGCATCACCCCCCACCACCCTCAGCATCACACCCCTCACTACCCTCAGCAGCACACCCCTCACCACCCTCAGCCTCACCACCCCCACCACCCTCAGCATCACCACCCCCACCACCCTCAGCATCACCACCCCCACCACCCTCAGCATCACCACCCACCACCCTCAGCACCACCACCCCACCACCCTCAGCATCACCCCCCACCACCCTCAGCATCATCCCCCACCACCCCCCTCAGCATCACCCCCCACCACCACCCTCAGCATCACCCCCCCACCACCCTCAGCCTCACCCCCCTCTCACTCTCACATTATCCCCCCTCTCACTCTCACATTATCCCCCCTCTCACTCTCACATTATCTCCCCTCTCACTCTCACATTATCCCCCCTCTCACTCTCACATTACCCCCCTCTCACTCTCACATTACCATTACCCTCCCTCTCACCATCAACCCCCCGCTCCCTCTCACCATCAACCCCCCGCTCCCTCTCACCATCAACCCCCCGCTCGCTCTCACCATCAACCCCCTCTCCCTCTCACCATCACCCCCCCTCTCCCTCTCACCATCACCCCCCCCCTCCCTCTCACCATCACCCCCCCTCCCTCTCACCATCACCCACCCCCCCTCTCACCATCACCCCCCTCCCTCTCACCATCACCCCCCTCCCTCTCACCATCACCCCCCTCCCTCTCACATCACCCCCCTCTCCCTCTCACCATCACCCCCCTCTCCCTCTCACCATCACCCCCCTCTCCCTCTCCCTCTCACCATCAACCCCCCTCTCACCATCAACCCCCCTCTCACCATCACCCCCACACCATCACCCCCCTCTCACCATCACCCGCCTCTCCCCCCCCCCCATACACACAACACACTTCAAGCAGCTACCCCATACACATAGGGTCTCAGACAAAAACGCAAACATGTTCAGAGACATACATTCACACACACAAGGATACTCTTTGTCAGACACACTCTCAGGCACATACACAGGTAGACAGTGCATCAATGTGTATATGTGACACTTTTTTTGTTAGTGGGGCCTCATGTTTGCGTTTCGCCTAAGGCCTCATAAAGTCTAGAGCCGCCTCTGGTAACACACACACACTCACGGACACACAAACTAACACACACTCACTAGCAGACAGACTCAATAACAGACACACAAAAACTAACACTCACTGACACTAACAGACACACAGTAACACACACACTGACACACAAAAACTAACACTAACACACACACACTCTAACACTAACACACACACTCTAACACTAACACACACATGTTTCTTTCAAATTTAATCCCCCAGCCTCCTTACCTCCAGCATCAGTGCGGTGCGTGAGGGAGCTGAGCAGAGAGCGCTCAGGGGAAAGTGCTCCCTCGCGCGCCCACCAGCCAGCCCGTCTGGAGACACCAGGGCAAGCCTTGGGGGGGCCCTGAGGTGGCCAACTCCTGGGCCCCCCAGGAGAAGAGGCTGGTGACACTGGCGTACATACTGGATCGCAGGGCGGCCGGCCCCCCTGGTGGGCTGGGCCCGGTTGCAGCCGCGACCCCTGCGACCGCGGGATGTACGCCAGTGCCTGAAACACAAACTACCCTGTTCACACAAACTACAACCACTATACATAAAAACACACATTACAGCCCCTGTAACACTGTACAGCCCTTAGATACACCCCCACACACACAACAGTCCCAGTACACATACATGCACACTACACCCTCTAGAAGTACTACAAACACAAACATGCTTTATCTCTCTCTCTCTCTCTCTCTTTCTACAACTGCTAGACTCACAGAATCTCTACAGACCCTAGACGCACTTTACATCCAGTGGAAACAAAAACGCACTACAGTCCCTAGCCACACATAGTACACCAGACTCCTTTGCACGCATACACACACACAAACACAAAACCACAAACAGTCTCTTCTATGCACAAACAATCTCACAATCAGCCTTCAACCACATACAGTGCCACAGAGAGCCTCCCCACACATGCACAACACCCTTTACTGGTCAGTGGTCACACCTAGAGTTGAGCGAACCCGGACTGTACATTTCGGGTTCGTACCGAACATTAGGTTTTTTGGACCCTGGACCCAAACACGGACATATCACTGTATTGGCTGCAGGGAAGCCAATCAACAAGCGTTTGATTTGTGTGCCCTTAGAAGCCATCACAGCCATGTCTACTAATGGCATGGCTGTGATTGGCCAGTGCAGCATGTGACCCAGCCTCTATATTTAAGCTGGAGTCGCGTAGCGCCGCACGCACATGAGGTCTTATCAGTGTAGGGAGAGGATGCTGCCGCTGATAGGGACAGCTTAGGAAAGAATTCTGCAAACTAGTACATTAGTGGGGTGGGGTGCACTTCATATCTGAGAGTCAAATAGAAGCATTCAAATACTGCGGTTACATCAGAGTTTTAAAAAGTAAATTTTTTTGGGTGCTAAATAGTACATATTTGGGATAGTACATTAGTGGGGTGCAATTCATATCTAAGAGTCAAATAGAATCAAATACTGCTGTCACATTGCAGTTTTAAAACTTAAAATTATTTGGATGCTAAACTGGTAAATAGTATTTTAGTGGGGTGCAATTCATATCTGAGAGTCAAATCAAAGCGTCTAATAGTGTGCTTACAGCGCAGTGGTAAAAATTCTAATTTTCTGGGTGCTAATCTGCTAAATAGTACATTTTGGGGCGTGCACTTCATATCTGAGAGTCAAATAGAAGCATCTAATAGTGTGCTTACAGCGCAGTTGTAAAAATTCTAATTCTTTTGCTGCTAATCTGCTAAATAGTACATTTTGGGGCCTGCGGTGCACTTCATATCTGAGAGTCAAATAGAAGCATCTAATAGTGTGCTTACAGCGCAGTTGTAAAAATTCTAATTTTCTGGGTGCTAATCTGCTAAATAGTACATTTTTGGGCATGCACCTGATATCTGAGAGTCATATAGAAGCGTCTAATAGTGTGCTTATAGCAGTTCATAGGGAAAACTGTTGCCTGGATACAATTCTAAAACAATTTCCATATGTCCTTTGCAGACTTTACATGCTGGAAAAATACAGGTGCCAACTGGTGTGGCTTTCTGCAGTGTGCATACCGGCATGGAGGGCAGGGTTGAGGAGTGGGTGGAAGATGATGTGGAGGATGATGAGGTCCTAGACCCCACATGGAATCAAGGTCATGCGAGTGACGTGTGCAGTTTGGAGGAAGAGGCGCTGGTCGCACAGAGGCACCAGCACAGCATAAGAGGGAGCAGGGTGCAAAAGCTGAGCGGCAGTCCCCTAGTGCTCGTCGGCATGTATTAGCTTGAGAATTACCAGTTATCCAAGTAATACATGTAGCTGTCAAAGGATCCATAATAGAGTTGAGCGAACCCGAACTGCAAAGTTCGGGTTCGTACAGATATAACAATCCATTCGTAGTTTCACAGTCAGGTGGGCAGTCCGGTGACCAGGACCCAGACACTGTCTGGGCGGTGGTAGGACGACCGGGACCCAGTATGCCTGATGTTGAAGTTAGGAGTCACAGTGTGGCATGGATTAGCAGGGTCTGGTGCAGGGTAACCGCACGCTCCCTGGTGTTGAGCACCAGCGTTTGTGCGGCCACATACCAGGACCCTGATGCAGCTTCAGTAAAAGGAGTACTGGATACCAGAAGCCATCACCAGACTGATCCGCAACTTGGAACAGGATGTGACATTTACTGTAGCGGCTGTGTGGGCTTTTGGCGTAGTAACCCTGCTGCTGCTCACCTGTCTGTGCTGCAACGTAACTTCGGCCTTCCCGCTCACCACCTCATGAGACTGTGTGAGCAGCAGCAGGCGATAGTGGAGTTTCAGCTGCAGCACGCACAGGTCAGTGGCTCTGCACCAGACTTCCCTCCAATTGATCAAAGTTAAAGGATTTCAAGTGGACTCATTACAATTACAGGGCCTCTAAAGAGTACTGTATTGTTATTTGTCGTCACTACCTTACCGTGTCGGGAGTGGGTCATTTGCGCGCCTGCTGCCTTTCTTGCATGTGGTAGCCATTTCTCAGGGTCCGTGTACGGAATGGAACCCTGATTCCCCATTACCCGTGGTCACCATGGTAGGCGCAGAAACGGTCATCGAAAGTTGATATGGATGACATCCGCATGCAAAGTCGCCGCCACGGGGATGTGCGATTGGCCCGAGGTTCTCCAGAGTTTCTTTTTTTGAATGTCCCAATGTCCCTGGTGGGCTGGGCCCGGTTGCAGCCACGACCCCTGCGACCGCGGGATGTACGCCAGTGCCTGAAACACAAACTACCCTGTTCACACAAACTACAACCACTATACATAAAAACACACATTACAGCCCCTGTAACACTGTACAGCCCTTAGATACACCCCCACACACACAAAAGTCCCAGTACACATACATGCACACTACACCCTCTAGAAGTACTACAAACACAAACATGCTTTATCTCTCTCTCTCTCTCTCTCTTTCTACAACCGCTAGACTCACAGAATCTCTACAGACCCTAGACGCACTTTACATCCAGTGGAAACATAAACGCACTACCTATTTCAAATAGAGGAACACTTACTAGCTATATAATATTACACAATTCTATGCTTTAAGACATTATAGTGGTAAATAGGGGTACCAGCAGCAGTTACACTCTAGTGCATCCTGGTGCCATCTTTACCCTAGGTAAACGACCCACATGCACCCGGCTATCCACCTGATCTAAAAGAAAACATGATTCACCTGTCCGGGCTCCATGTTCCAGTTCTGATGCTCACATTCCCATTGAACATACAAGATCCAGCGCACTCGCTTGTTCACTAAACAGCAACTTCAAGTCTCAAAGAATGTAATAGTTTTATTTAAAAACACCTCACCTAGGCAAAAAATAATGGGGGTTTAGTTACATTATATGATCACACATTGCATAAGCCTGCCACAACTTCAATGTACTCCATAGGTAGGTCATAATCCGTAGGTCATAATCTAACATCCTAATTCTTGCTCTTTATTAATCCACTTACTTGGGAAAACCTTTCCTGTCACAGGTGCCTCATTCAAGGGCCCTATTTAACCTTGACCTGCAGAGAGTCCAGGGAGGAAGGATTTCCCAAGTAAGTGGATTAATCTTATAAGAGCAGGCATTAGGATGCTAGAGTAAGACCTGCCAAGAATGGGGTACATTGACATTGTTTTACGTTTTTTAGACAGTATCTCTTCTGTGGGATCAGTTCAGAAAGGATAGTCTTCATTCCCCATTTGCATCAATGAGTCTTGGGCACGCATGACACTGACATCACCGATTGTCCTTCCTTGCACCACTTTTGGTAGGTGCTAACCACTGCATACTGGGAACACCCCACAAAACTTGCTGTTTTGGATATTCTCTGACGAAGTCATCTAGTCATAACTATTTAGCCCTTGTCAAAGGAAGTCAGATCTTTTCACTTGCCATTTTTCCTACTTCCAATAAGAAAGAGAAAGAACACAATGGGACAGGGTGGGGTGGGGGGGGGGTAAAGAACACTATGGGACAGGGGAGGGGGGAGAATGAATACTATGGGACAGGGGAGGGTGGGGGGAGAACACTATGATACCATGGAGGGGGGAGAACACTATGGTCCAGTGGAGAGGAGGCAATGGGGGGGAGAGAGAGGAACATTAAGGGGGGCACTAAGGTACAGGGGAGGCAAGGTAAAATTACCACTAAAAGAGAAGGGAGAAAAACACTAAGGGGGGAGGAATGGGGGGGGGGGCACTAAGAGACAGGTAAAGGAGGGGGGAGGAACACCAAGGGACAGGGGAGGGAGGAGAGAGGAACACTAAGGGACAGGGAAGGAAGGAGAGAGGAACATTAAGGGACAGGGGAAGGAGGGGAGAGGAACACTAAGGGGCAGGGAAGAGGACCACTAATGGACAGGAAGAGGAGGGGAGAGGACCATTAGGGACAGGGAGGGGAAAGGGCCACTAATGAACATGGGGGGGGGAGGAGAGAGGAACCCTAAGGGACATGAAGGGGAGAGTGGCCTGAGTGGGGAGAAAGACACACAGAGGCACACGAGGGGGGATAAAGACACATAGATGGGCCTGGGGTGAGAAAGTCCACAGAGGGGCTGGGGATGAAAGCAACACACAGAAGGGTCTGGGGGTGGAAATACAAAGGTGCTGGGGGTGAACAAGACACAGAGGGGATGGAAAGGAGGTAAAGGAGACACAGAGGGGCTGGGTGGAGATTGACTGGCTGGTGGAGAAAGAGAAACACACAAAGGAGCTGGAAAGAGTAAAAGACACAAAGGGACTAGGAAAGAAGGAGACACACAAAGAGTAATACACAAGGGGATATAGAGGATAAGATACACTAAAGGGGGTAAAGGAGAAAAGAAACAAAAAGGAGGGTTAAGAGACACACAGGTGAAGATGCTTTTGGGGGGTGGGGGCATCTTCGCCTGTGTACCCAAAAGTCCTTCCATCGGCCCTGACTGCCACCAATGACAACCTGCATGTGTAATGAATGTCATGAGCACTGTCTCATTGGTGGTTACCTGGCACATATCTCTAGGGACATCATGCATACTAATCATAGTTTGGCAGCCCAGATGGCTCCACATACTGCAGTCCACTAGGAAATATCCCAATTGGTCATTTTAGGCCTAGAGTGCATTGAGGTAGCAGGCCACCAGCCCGCAAACCAACACAGTGCTGGTTTAGCAAAGACCTTACACAAATAATGCCTGCTATCTCACCCCTTGCAGAATGATGTGAGCCCACAACTCCTGTGTACCAGTGACCTGTTACCAATTGCCTCCCTGACCCATTTCCTGTATTTAATTTGTTTTCAAGTCTATAATTTATGTTTATTTGTATATATGATATATTTAAATATCTTTACTTTAACAATAACTGCCCATAATCTATTGATACAAGTAACTTTTTTTTAATTATAGTTTTTTTCTAGATATATGTAGTTTACTCGGTGCAGTTGGTTCCTCTAGAAAAAAAGTCATTGAGTTAAGTCAATATTTGTTGAAGAAACAAAAGGAAGATGACCCAATTTTTCATGATAAGTGGAGGCTTAGACTCCTGAGAATGGTCACCAATCCTGACCCAGTGGCATTAAGTATGCCGAACAAATGGTCACATACATACAATTCTTAAACACAAGCTGTAGACTATCAGAAGAATCCTACCAACAAATTGTTGAAATGTATGAAAAAAATAATCTCCTTTAAAATTGATTCTGTGTCAATCTTCTGCATATTTTACTTTGTCTAACTTTCATAAATTTGTATCTATGACTTTTTAAATATGAATACTTTCCAAGACATTCTTTAAATTTTAGGATCACCATATGTTAAAGTCTACTTTCCTGTGCTCTACTATGCACTAAAACAGATGTTTTGTACATGCCAGCAGCTGTAGTATATGGTTACTTTTGGTCTCTTTCAGTTACACTTGGCCATTTAACCAATAAAAGCATCGCCCAGAATTCAGTTTTTATATTATCTGGGGCTGTAAAAGTAATTTGTGTTTCCCAAACTTGGCCAGTTTCTATTATGAGTGTAAAACAAGAGTCACTAGACAAATAAATAATGGCCTAGTAGCTTGTCCCATGCATGGTGACCACGAAGAGGTCATCTCAAATAGCTTTTAGTCCTCTTTACCATTACAAAAGAAACCTTTCCATACACTTATGAAGCAGGTCACAGATACAGATAGTATATATACAAAATATCAGACAACTGATACAGAAACTTCAGACAATTGTTTCAGCATCCAATGATCTTTATCGAAAGAACTAGAGGCAAAATCAATCTAGGGGGCAGTAAGCACTAGGTCCAAGTCTTAATTCCCCTTCAGTTTCAGAGAGATCTGCATTCTGCATTCAGTGATAGGTAAAATAAGTGAAGTAGGCACTTACCAAGTATATTCAAACACTTACTGTAGAATAAGTGATGCTATTCTACATTCACAGGTCAGACTGGTCCCACTCATAAGATAGGTCTAAAGTGTAAATGCAAAACATTAGAATGGACTTGCCCAGTGTTCTAGAATTGAGTTACAATCTAGGTTGCCTATTGAAAAGTATTAACCTGTAGAGGTAAAAAAAGCCACCAACCTAGAGCAGGCTTTTGTCCATCTCCGTGAGTATCTGTTACTAGACTAGATTGATTGTTGTGATCTCCATTTTCTATTGGCAAATATACATACCTAAATATAAACTGAATGTTTTGGATGCAATTGTAAACTATCCTGATGATTCTGCATTTAAGGCTAATTTCCACCAGGCTGCACTACAGAGCCGATCTAATACATATCAAATGGGTCACTATAATTGCATTTTGAAACATTTCTAAAGTTTCACATGTTGTCTGCTCCATTGTATAAAGAGTTTTCTGTATATTTATTTTTTGTTGAATTTAAAACTGTATCCATGTTTAGTTTGATCATTTTAAAGCAATATCAAAAAATTTAAAATATTAATATTGGAAAGAAAATAATATATGTGTACACAATATTCGCATTTTCCATATTCCAAATACAAAGACATATTCCTCCTACGCACCTGCACATTCTCCCTCTCCCCCTACTCTCCTCCCTCTCCCCCTCCTCTTTAAATTATTCTAACCCCAATAATAATCATCTGTTAAATCCAGGTATCACATCTATCTGCCATACCCTAGTATCTACGTATCCATATGTTTCACCAAATAGATGCTCTAAGGACCACAAATAACTATCCATGTTACATTCGGTCTGAAATCACCATTCTTTATAAGAATCAATTTCATAAAGAGTATAAATTCTCTATTTTCTAATCAATATGTACCCGGTCCCATAATTGATAACTCTCTATCCAAATGAGTACTAACATTACACTTACACTAAATATTGTTATATTTTTAATTTTGTTACCAATAAGTTTCCTTTTTTCTTTTATTACTTTGTGTTACATTTCTAGTTTCACACATTGTTATAGATCAGTTAAATATCTTTAGGGTTAAATCATTAGCGACTACAAGTAACGCCCCCTCTCGCTATTGGCCATCAGGACAGCAAACCTGGCCAATCACTTACGAGATTTGGATTTAAATACTGATACTTACCTGTCTCTGGTTCCCCTCTGATGAGCAACTCTGGCGAAACGCAAGCGTCAGGGGCTCAGGACGCCTACTCGGCATATCCTAGGTGTTAATATTCACCGCTGCAATTTCACAACAATGGAACTTTCACTCCGTGTATAGGCGTCCTGTGTGTGGATGTTCAGTCCTTGTTACCATTTCGTTACCTTGATTTCCTCCTTGAAAAAGTAGCGGGTGGCTTTAGTATCAGAGCAGGCTTTTTTTAAGGGGTGCCCATGAACATTAGATTCTTACCAATATAGGAGCTAGCCAATTTGCACCTCCTTTCTCCCTTTTTCTCAGCCTTGACTCTGTCTTATGTGTTACAGTGTCTAAATAATAGCATACCTATTTTCTTATTGACAATTTTCATAGATTCACTGTTACTCTGATACAATAGTATCTATCATTAGGTACAAAAAGGACTGCGCACCCTGCTTTATTCTATTTATCAATTTCTATTTTTATTTAACAACAGTAAAAGTTAAGTTTTACTTTTGCACTAATTGTAATTACTTTCTTAATTAAGAGATACTTGCAGGTAGATTTTGTTTTCTCTCTATCTTTAGTATTTTTCTCTTAAGCTAAATTAACAATTATGGGGTTATCCCCCATTTTTTCTTTATTACTACCACGTTTTGTCTCTTCTTTATCCTATAGGCTCTATTCTCTCTAAGTAACTACTTCAAATTGTACAATCACAAAGATGACCACAAGGTACACTTTCCCACCATATCGGACTCACACTTCGCTGCTTTAGCAGCCCCATCATCTTAACAGAGGAAATAGCAGTAGCCATTAAAATGTTAAAACCCAGAAAATGTCCAGGCCCTGATGGTGTTTCAGGCCTTTACTACAAGACATTTGCAGACATCCTCATGCCTTATCTGGGCTCTCTTTTCCATATATTCCGAGCAGACAATACAGTTCCCATGGAATTTTTGAATGCACATGTCATTATGCTCCCTAAACCAGGCAAACCTCCAACAACGTGCCAAAATTTCCATCCCATATCCCTCCTCAACACAAACACTAAACTTTACGCAAAAATCCTAGCAAACCGCATCATACTCATACTGCCCCAGCAGTTGCACGCCGACCAGGTGAGGTTTCTCCTGCATAGGCAGCCCTTCGATAATACCAAGGAATTTATATACATATTACACCATGCCTGCCGAGAATCAAGGTCATGTCTGCTCCTCTCCAAGAAGGCATTCGATAGGGTGCACTGGGGGGTATATGTGGAAGGTGTTGAAGCAATATGGATTTCCGAAATCCTTTATTGAAGCTGCTAATGTATTATATTCCTGCCCGACCGCATCTGTTGTGTCCTCTGGGTTTTACTCCGCCATTTTTCTAATATTGAATGGGTCCAGACAAAACTGCCCATTCTCTCCACTCTTATATGACCTGATACTAGAACCACTAGCATTAGCTATACATGAAAATCCCAATATCTCTGGTTACTCAATGTCTCCATCTGTATCATGCACCTAGGGAATGTTTGCTGACGACATAATGGTAGCCATATCAGATCCTGAAACCTCACTTCCTGCAAAATAGTCAGTTCTGAAGGAGTTTGGATGAGTTTCCAACTATAAGATTAATTGGTCCAAATTACAGGCATTGCCAATGTGTCTCGCTGGAGGTTTGGTCAAGTCCTTGAGACATCGGTACAGATATGAGTGGAGAGATACTTTTCTGAGGTACTTTGGTATTGAAGTTCCAAAAGCCATACAAATGATAGTATCGTTAAACTTAATGAATCAATGAATACAGATCCAATGTAGCTTAACTAAATGGATAAGCCTTGACCTCTCATGGTTAGGCAGGATAGTCGCTCTCAAAAGTCAGTTCTCACCAAATGATTATATACGATCCGCACCATCTCCCTTCCAATTCCAGATTCACTAATACTAGCCATCCAAAAAGGTCTGAACATTTACTCAGAAAACCCAGAAGAGTCAATAGAAGCACCATGTATTTATCTTGCAATTTGGGGTTACTGTGTTTACACACTTATCACAAAGCCCTGATTATTGTTCAATGTGCAATCATGTTTACCCCACAGGGAATGCCTCCCTTGGTAGATATGGAGTACTCCTTAGTCCAGCCTTGGAGGATTAGCTACTTATATAAAACAGCAATCCTTGTGTCCACCTAGTGTTGCCTTCCTCCCAATACCTTTAGAATCTGGGGTTATTTAGTGCACTGACACCCATAAATGTGCCTGCTTACTACCAACAATCCCATTGTGTACTTAAAGTGACGCATCGAGGGGTTGTTTACACAAATCTGAGAATCCAGGGGAATAAAGTCATTAGGTGACCTATACAATGGTACCTCACTGTGCTCTTTTCAAGAACTATGCCAATTATACAATATGTCATCCTGGGATTTTTATAAATACATCCAAATCAGACACTTTCTAAGCTCACATACAACACACTTCTCACTCCCTTATCCCTTACTATAATTAATACACAAACATACCTTCCACAGGCAAGATATTACCATAAGTTATCAAACCCTTGGCGACTCCCACAAGAATATACACCCACATAAAGCTAGATGGGAAAGGGACCTTAACATCTCCATAGAGGATGGGGAATGGGCCTCATCCCATGAAAACCTCAAGGGAATCACCCACAATGCTTCACACTTGGAACTATTATACAAAATTATTCTATGTTGGCACTTAGTACCTGCCCAGTTGACTCACATAGACCCAAGATAATCAGCACTATGCTGGAGAGCGTGGGGCATGACGGAAACACATGGCCATGTCTGGTGGGGTTGTCCTAAGATTCAACCTCTGCTTTCATTCTGCTATCTAGGATACTTCAGACTCCTGTATCACCGTCCACATGTGTTTTCCCAGACACCTGGTCTAGGTCACAGAAATACTTGCCTGCCATACTTTTCTGGCGACTAAACAGACTCTTATCAGAAGCTGGAGAACCACAGAAATTCCCACCATAGAGGCTATACTTAATGTTCTGATACACAATAACATAATAAATAATAATAATAAAATAGGGCCCATTCTGCAACAGAAGCTATGCAAGCATGTGATATGATTTAGGACCATGGGAAGACTTTTATGCCATCCTAGGCAATTTAGGATCAGTGATAGGGGGAAAAGGGTCGGGCGGAACAGGTAGCTGGACATATTGGGGTTTGAGGAAAATGTGTAGCAAACATAACAATGCAAAATGTATTTATTTATTTATTTTAAAGCAATTGTTGAATGGGAGGATTCTTTCTAACATAACGATGTTGCTGTGCTTAACAGCAAGTTATATGCAATATACCTATTTAATTCAAACCATTTTTCAAACGCCATTGTCAATGATAACTCCCACCTCCCTTCAATGCTATTATTATTTATTTATTTTATTTATCTTTTTTTTCATTACTAATGTTAACCATACAGTTATCTCTGTATTGTAATAAGACTATGTGTTCAATACTCCACTCTCCCATATGTGTCGGCTTGTCACTGCTGTGAGTTATTTTTCTTGTAAAAAAAAAACAATAAAAGCTTATTATTGGAAAAAAATATATATTATTTACTACACCATATAATGTCTATCTTTGTTTTGTATTCATATTCCCAGACCTTCTGCTGAGATCAAGAGACGTACCTCAATATCCTTAGGCGGGGATCATACTGCTCAAGCGCAACATATAGGAGCGATACAGCTTATTTTCCTGTAAGTGCATCTCTTTTTCTCTTGCACTTTTGATTATACAACATACTACACTATATTACTTTCCCCAGTCTTTTTATTTTTTTCTCTTATATATACACCATTGGAGACTATCATAAGGTGCTACTCCAAATTTCCTCATTCTAGTACCTCATATTTCTTCCGGATAAGAGGTACTCTGGCCTGGGTTGTTCTAGCTGCCTTACATTCACTACCAGTCTTTTCTTTAGTGTTAAAACCTACCGTCTGTTTTATTTGGTTGGTATGGAAAGCTGATATTAATTTCCCTAAATCACACAGTTTCTCACCTTTAAATTTTGCTTGAGAATACCAAAGTATTGACTACTGATCTCTCACAGGTAGGATCGTCTGGATGTCAGACGCAAACATGTTAAGAGGGAACTCTCTCAATTTCTCTGTAGTGGAAGATCATGGAGTACATTACCTAAGATATTGTACCTCACTTTTGAGAGCAAAGTGAAAGAAAAATATTTTAAGTATATATGTAGTGATGTCGCGAACATAAAATTTTCGGTTCGCGAATGGCGAACGCGAATTTCCACAAATGTTCGTGAACGGGCGAACCGGGCGAACCGCCATAGACCACAATAGGCAGGCAAATTTTAAAACCCACAGGGACTCTTTCTGGCCACAATAGTGATGGAAAAGTTGTTTCAAGGGGACTAACACCTGGACTGTGGCATGCCGGAGGGGGATCCATGGCAAAACTCCCATGGAAAATTACATAGTTGATGCAGAGTCTGGTTTTAATCCATAAATCACCTAACATCCCTAAATTGTTTGGAATAACGTGCTTTAAAACATCAGGTATGATGTTGTATCGATCAGGTAGTCTAAAGGTTACGCCCGCTTCACAGTGACAGACAAAACTCCCCGTTTAACGCACCGCAAACACCCGCAAACATCCATTTGCACAACCGCAAACTCCCCATTTGCACAAGGTTGGATACCAAGCTAGCTATGTCCCGTTCCTTGTCCTCACTGATGTCATTGAAGGTCTCTTCCTCCACCCAGCCACGTACAACACCAAGGGTCCCCGAAAGGTGACAACAAGCCCCCTGTATTTTTTTTTTAAATGTACACTACTGTTACACCAGATATGAGTTGCACTGGTGTGACACTGTGCCCTAGCAGGCCCTGAAATGCACACGTGTGAAGGAAACTGACTGCTATTATTTCACAGTCAAATTTCTAGTTTTTTTTTTAATGTACACTACTGTTACACCAGTGATTGGCCCACGTCATGTCTACGCCCCCAAAACGTTCGTGTGTGGGGGTGCTGGAATGACGTGGGCCAATGGGAGCCTTGTAGTGGAGCGGCAGGGGTTAATCCAAGGGCTCTCCGCTGGTACTCAGGATTCATCATACAGAAGGCAGGACACACAGCATAATTCCCAATCCCAAGGACCACGCGACACATAGCCCTGGAGTCAACTGACAATTTTTATTCACGGCTCCAGGAGTTAACTGTCAACTGTCAACTTTTAAATGTTCTGCAATGCAGTAATAGCAAGACATACACAAGGGAAAACCATCACAGTACATATTGGAGACATAGAATATAAAACCAAACCTCTGAATACTCAGGGAACATGGCACTTAGTGGCCTGACTCACACGGGTCGCTGGCTGCTGCCCGGAGTGGACACAGTCTTTTAGTGCCATGTCCCTCTCCATGTCCTCCTCCGTTAATTCTATTATATTAGATTTACTGCCCCATGTCTCCATGTCTTCCTCCTTTAATTCTATTATATTACATTTACTACCCCCCTCTCCATGTCTTCCTCCCTTAATTCTATTATATTACATTTACTGCCCCTCTCCAATAGTCCTTGTATTACACACAGTATCCCTGTATTACACTCAGTATCTCTATATTACACACAGTATCCCTGTATTACACACTGTATCCCTGTATTACACACTGTATCCCTGTATTACACACTGTATCCCTGTATTACACACAGTATCTCTATATTACACACAGTATCCCTATATTACACACAGTATCCCTGTATTACACTCAGTATATCTGTATTACACTCAGTATTTCTATATTACACACAGTATCCCTGTATTACACACAGTATTCCTGTATTACACACAGTATCTCTGTATTATACACGATATCTCTATATTACACACAGTATCCCTGTATTGCACACTGTATCCCTGTATTAGACTCAGTATTTCTGTATTACACACTGTAACCCTCTATTACACTCAGTATCCCTGTATTACACTCAGTATCCCTGTATTACACACAGTATCCCTGTATTACACACAGTATCCCTGTATTACACTCAGTATCTCTGTATTACACACAGTATCTCTATATTACACTCAGGTTACTGGCTATGGGAGGATAATGTATAATAAACACAGGTTACTGGCTATGGGGGATAATGTATAATAAACACAGGTTACTGGATATGGGGGGATAATGTATAATAAACACAGGTTACTGGCTATGGGGGTTAATGTATAATAAACACAGGTTACTGGCTATGGGGGTTAATGTATAATAAACACAAATTGTATGTTGTCTAGGAGGTGGGAAGGTCTGGGAGGGAGGGTCTGCTGCTTATTGGCTGGAATATGTCTGCTGACTGTGAGGTACAGGGTCAAAGTTTACTCAATGATGACGAATAGGGGCGAACGCGAACAAGCTATGTTCGCCAGGAACTATTCGCCAGCGAACCATTCGGGACATCACCATATATATATGCCACTTTTGTTAGCAGTGATTGTGTACTTAAAGGGACCTTGTACCAACTGTAACTGCCTCATCTCACAGAAGTAGTTATAGTGCCTGGTGTCCCTAGCACTGTCCTTCAGCATTGCTCAGTTTTTAATGCTTTAATGTTAAACAAGAGCAGGGCCGGACTGGAGATACAAAGCAGCCCTGGAAAAAAATCTATGCCAGCCCCATAAGTCATTGCGCCATATATTGTCGCATGTAATATGTAAGGCTATGTCTTGCCACCCCAGATGATTGAGTTATATATATATATATAAAAGATATGTTGCTTTTTCTAATATAAAATATTGGTCCTTTCAGAGTAAAATGTTTAATTATACAGTAAGCATACTCACATGCAGACACAGATAATCTCACTGACACCCACAAGCTCAGAGATACACAGCATCATAGACAAACAATCTCATTGATATTCATAAGCTCATTGACATAAAAATACAAGCTCACTCACTAGCAGGCACACACACACACACACACACACACACATGCAAGCAAGCTCACTCACTAGCAGGCGCACACACACACACACACACACACACAGCTTAATGTAGTGGTTCTGGTGTCTATAGCCTGTCCCTGCAGTATTTTCAATGTAAACACTGACTTTTCAGAGAAAAGGAAGTGTTTACATTGCTTCCTAGTGACACCTCTAGTGACAAACACTCAGATGGTCACTAGAGGCACTTCCTGTGTCAGTGCGGATTGGCTGAGATCATCAAGCTTGATGATCTTAGTCATAGAGGCAGGGCCAATCAAGGGGAGACCAGCAAGACGTTGGGAAAAAAAAGGTGAGTAAAAACACACATAGACACACACATACACCATGACAGACACACACACACGCACCCCATGACACATACATATACCATGACAGACACACACACACCATGACAGACATACACACACCTTGACACACACATATACCATGACAGACACACCATGACACAGACAGACAGACACACACACACCCAACATTACACAGACACACACACACCATGATACAGACACACCGTGACACAGAAACACACACCATGACACAGACAGACATTACATGACACAGACAGACACACACACCATGACACAGACAGACACACACACACACACCATGACAGACACACACACACACACCCTGACAGACACACACACACACACACCCTCCATGACACAGACAGACACACACACACCATGATACAGACACACCGTGACACAGACACACACACACATCGTGACACAGACAGACACACATTACATGACACAGACAGAAACACACACACACACCATGAAACAGACAGACACACACACCATGACACAGACAGACACACACACCATCACACAGACACACACACACACACACCATGATACAGACACACCGTGACACAGACACACACAAACAATGACACAGACAGACACACACACACCATGACACAGACAGACACCCACACACACCATGACACAGACACACACAAACACATCATGACACAGACAGACACACACAGCATGACACAGACACACACACATACACTCCCACTGACAGACTGACATACATACTTGTTGCTACTTGTGGGTGGGCAGACAGATAGGTGTGCTGGCGGCCGCAGGGAGAGCTTGGATGGTGGCCACAGGGGGAGCTTTTCTGGCGGCCGCAGGGGAAGCTGTGTGTTCTGTCTCTGCTCCCCCGCCCTCGTGTGCAGCTTAGTGAATCCGGGGGCCGGAAAATGACGTCATATTCCGGCCCCGGTCTAATTAAGTAGCATGCGAGTGCGGGGGAGCAGAGACAGAACAGCCAGCTCCCCCTATGGCTGCCAGAAGAGCTCCTCCTGCAGCCGCAAGTCACTCAAATGTCTCCCCAGCCCCAGGTGCCGACGGCCGACTGGGAAACTTCCCGGTATCCCGGTGGGCCAGTCCGGCCCTGAACAAGAGTCTCCAGCAAACCATAACTGCTGTGCATCTTGGGCTACTGAGGATCATCGCCTTGAGTACCAATGGGTGGCTGTGATTGGAAGAGAGTGTACGCTGACTGCTTTTAGCCTACGACAGTGTCCATTGCAGGTATGCATCAGTATGACTCGAAGCAAGTGTGCAACCTCAACCTTAAGCATTCCTTCAGTGGGGGCTGAGCTTTGGGCTGTCATGAACCCTCATTCAGGCTGCTCAAAATACTGAACTGAGGGTCAACACCAGAGGACTCCAGACACTATGACCAATCCATTGAGATAAAATAGTTATACTGCCTAAAGTGTCCTTTTATCAATATACAATGTGCTTTATTGCAGGAGAAATCCTTGACAATATTCTACAGGGAGCAGGAAACCGAGTGGTACCAGAGACGTTACTGGGAAAGGTCGTACTTGGCAGGAGACTCAGGAAAACTTCCATCCTCATCCCAGGTTTCAATTTCCATAAACACCTCATAAGGGCACGGAAGGAGGGAGTGTAACAAATTGGAGAGAAAGACAGCTTAACAGACAGAGTATATGTGTGTCAGGGAAACAGTACAAGAAAGAGGACAGAATAAAAGCACACTAGTTGGTGAAATGAGATGCACTGTCACATCTTGTTAGGATTCTGGTTGTTGTGAATTAATAACTTACAAAGCTAGAAAGGCACTGAGCTGTGTACCTGGGCATCCAGCCTGAACACAAACTCACACTAAGACAGTCTTCAAGAATACTGACCTGAAAGAAAACACCGGACACGTCTGGTAAGGACATGATTTTATTCAGTTATTACAAATTGAAAATGCTGTGGAAATGTATCACTGAAAGATATGCAGTGTGAGAAATTTTCGTTGTGTAATGGGTTTTTCATGCTGGTGTCATTGTCAGGTACCAGATCACATCATATTTTTTTACCATTTACATTTCAGGAAAACAGTATTAGCTTAAAAAAAAAAAAAAAAAGAACATGAATCGGTCTGTTCCTGCTGTGCGTGAAATATGCTGTACAACTAAGTGTATGAATATAATTTGGATATTATAGTTGTGCAATTTTGTTAAAACATTTTAGTTTTACCAACATAGTATAATGGTTTTCAAACATCAAATGTGTTTTTTTGCATGTAAATGGGAAATATTTAAATTAATATTTATTTTCTTTACATTTGCAAAGCATTCGCTGGCTAAGAAATCTCATATATATATATATATATATATATATATATATATATATATATATATATATAATTTCACATCATAGAGGTGTCTTTGTGATACAGGTGTCTTTGTGAACAAACTCTACTAAACTACACGATAGTGGCTCCTCATGTATAAAGTACTTTCAAAACCTGCAATATATTGCAACCATGTGTATAGATTTATCAAATCCACACGAGGTTCAAAGTTTACAGATTTCTGAACCTCAATCTCTTAAATACACTCCCAAATGTCTGTGTTGCTGCTATTTATAGAGAATAAAAAATCCTTATTCATTTTATTCACTTTAATAGAACTATTTGTAAATGTATAAATGTGCAATTATTTCCACATCGCATATATATTCTTATTGTATTCTTTACAATTGTGCACATTATTATAATTCCTGAAACATTATTAACATTTAGAAGTTTTCAAACCACAAACAACATTTCTTTGTGTACACCAGCCTTTTTAAAAAGTTTGGCTAATTATTATTATCCAGACTGGCTAATTTGGCATAATGTATACAATTCTCTTAATTTTGTATTCTCTGTTTAGTGATTAAACCCCATATAGTGCTCTTCAAACCTCAATTCTTACATAAAGCGTATTATGCCTTACTGGGATCCAATTCACATATTTTGAGGTTTTCAAATTGTACAGGCTACTTTTTTAATGTCTCAGGTTTTCCAAATGTCAACAAGTGAATTTTGTTGTTTTCCAGACACCTTAACTATGTTATCACCTTTTCCAACCATCATAACTCACAACCGTATGGGTCCTTGAGGTCCAAAGTATTACTCATTTTGTTTATGCAATGTTAACCAGATCTCATTTTAGAACTTTCAAAATCATGAAAGTCTTTTTTCAAAGTACACAATATTGTCTGTACCCCAAGTTAACAACTATTCACTTAATGCATTCTTAAGCCCCCCACCCCCCCCCCCAAATTATTCTGCATATATAAATGTGTGCAGACTAAATATCAAACATTACATTTTCATATGTAATATTTGATATACAGTGATTTTTAAAACATTATAAGTGTTAAAAAGAATGTAGGTTCCAACAAAGTCACTTTTTTATTTATACATATTCCCAAACCATTTAGATTTTTCCCTAATCTGCAAAAAGCATTTATAAATCTGATACATCTTGTCTTTAAATGAAAAAAAAAATTAGGATTCCCAACTTCTTAATATGTAGAGAATTCAAGAGAATTCTAACCATCCATGCTTCATTTACACGTGTCAGGCTTTCCAATCCTTATAGGCCTCAATGTTCTATAGCAAAATAAGTTTAACAAATCAAATGTATATTTAGGGTATGACGTTTATGATTAAAGTCTCTCTATCTATATCTATATATATATATATATATATATATATATATATATATATATGTCACAGAGCTCAACAAGAGAATTAGAGAGGCAAGAGAATGTTTGTGAAGTGTTCTGTGTTTTCATTCAAAATGTTATTCAGTAAAGTATAAATTGTTGGGAATACAAAGTGCATTCAACATAAATATCAATTTAAATTTTTTAAATTAAAAAAGCCAAATTAAAAGTGTTTGCTGGGAGGATTCACATTGAATTCTCAACAATTTACAGCCTGATCATCTAATCTTCACTTGACCATCTTCACCTGTCTTGGGTTTGTTCTTTAAAGATATTAGAGAAAATCCCCAAAGAGCATCACAAATGTATCTTTAGAAAATGTTGAGCTGTGTAAAAGAAAATCAGATTAATCTGCCAGTACAAGATCACATCACACTTACTGTAAACCTGGCACATGTCCTCCAGCCCTGAATGATACATAAACTGATACCAGGATCTTCTGAGGACCTGAAAACAATATTTGTTGTGGTTTATGAAGTTTACGAAACAATTGTTATAGACTTGGGTCACTATCAATAAACAAGAGGGCAAATTAAAATACCACAGAGAGTGATACAAAAGTAAAATATTTCAACATTGCCAATAAAAGTTATCTTTGGTGAACGCTGTAAGGTATGAGAACCACCCAAACACAGCCTGGAAAGCTAGTGGTGGGAGCATTGTGGTTGCTGGTGGTATGGCTGTTTAGTACTCTTGAAAACAATACAACCATACAATTACTGAGATATCAATGGAATCTAGATTGTACCAGAAACCAAAGTTTGACTGTTTGTCCATCTGTGAGTGCAAGTTTAGAATGTGAGGTATACAGCCAAATAATAGCAAACACACATGTAAAACTCATATGACTTTGTCAAATGCCTGCACATAATCCAATTGGATTGCTATGGCATGGTGTGAAGCAATTCTCTAAAGGAGACTGAGCCAAAATACCTCACAGTTATCTGCAGGATTAATTAAAAGGAAAATTCTGGGTAAAATCAACATTTACATAATCTAAAGGTCTAATACTTTTTCACACAAAGACAATTTCTATTAATTATTTGAGCAGATTATAATTATCAGTTATAAGTTATTTATTTACTATAAGGCCAAATAAATGTAGGAATTCTCAGGAGTTTATATATCCCTTCTTTTCCTACTCTTCCTCATGTGCAATCGCTGTCATGCTATGCTCTTATTATATGGAAACTGTGTGGTTTAAACTGATTATTTCAATCTGTTGAGATTTCTTAAAGTCAGCATTGCAGTTTTGTTAAAAGACACAGCTTTCTAGAACAGTTCATGAATGTAATTAAGCAATGATCTCATATTCATATTTCAGAAACTGCAGAATGAAGCCCCTTGCTATACTCCTTGTAGTGTTACTCTGTGATGTGTCCTGGACTCAGTATGAAGATTCATATGATGACTCTCATTGGTGGCTTTCCTACATAAGGAGCATGCAATACAGTGATGTTGGTGCTCCATATAGCTACGGTGGTGCTCCTTCATATGATTATGATCCAGGCCCCCCTGCTCCATCTGTAAGTGACTGCCCACAGGAATGTGAATGTCCACCAACCTTCCCAACCGCACTATATTGCGATGGTCGAAACTTAAAGTATCTTCCCTATGTACCATCTCGAGTCAAATATGCCTACTTCCAAAACAATCAGATCACTGCTGTACCTGATGGTGCCTTTGACAATGCCACTGGGCTGGTGTGGTTGGCATTACATGGGAACCAGCTCTTGAGTGATAAGGTAGGCAGAAAGATCTTTTCCAAGCTTCGAGGATTGGAGAGGCTTTATATGCAAAATAACAATCTGACCCGCATACCCAGTGGACTGCCTCGTTCACTGCGTGAGTTATATCTCTCATCCAATCAGATCTCCAAAATGCCCGCTAATGCCTTAGAAGGTCTAGAAAATCTTACTGCCCTGGACTTACATAGGAATCAGATAAATGAAGTGGGGAGTGCACTGAGAGGACTAAAATCCCTAGTGCATTTGGACATTAGCAACAACCAGCTCCGCAAGTTGCCAGACACACTTCCTGGGTCTTTAGAACAAATGTACCTGGAGTACAATTACGTGAGCTCAGTGCCATCAGAGTACTTCAAGGCATATCCCAAGTTGCAGTATGTTAGAATTTCACACAACCGACTCACCAATGAAGGGTTCCCAGAGACAACATTCAATACTACCAGTCTAGTGGAACTGGACCTGTCATACAATCAACTGCACCGTATACCACCAGTTAACACCAACCTACAGCACCTGTATCTGCAGGGTAATCAGATTGAAGGTGAGACAAGGAATGTTGGTAATGTATGGTAAATTGTCATAATGCATGAGCAGACTCCAAAAATAGCCACTACCAATGCAATTACCCATTACATATCTCCCTGTTAGAATGAATCGTAAGACCTCCTGTTACTGTTGGACCTATTGCTCTGAATAGCATAGCTGGTTCTAACAGAGCCAAATTGCTGCTCCATATACCATTAAAGAGACTTGATTTCGGTAGGAAGCCCATCTTTACCTGTCTTGCATGAAGATGTTCTTTCTACAGAAACATTTGCAGCATAAATAAGTGCATCCTAGTTTGAAGAAACTGTACTCTTTTTTTTTTTTTTTAATGCAATGTTCCTATTGGCAAAATGATTTCCATGCTAATTGCCCAAATTTAGTCTTCTTTTAGAACAGAACACTTTGATAATTCTCCCCATACATCATGGGAGGATTATAGAGTGCTGTCACTAGAGCTGACAGTTTTAGTATGTGACAGAAACATAGGTACTCCAACGGTAAAAATACCAAGCGGGATATTATTATTAATTAATATTATTGGCCGCTGCATTTTCTCAGCCTAACAATAAAATGCCCACGGAGCCAGTAGGTCATCTTACTTCCTACTTAGATTTCTACTCTCCCCCGTTTTCATTATGCATATAGGTATTACAACACATCTATTTGCATGCAACACCCAATGTAAAAAGCAGCACTAGGAGGCAGCAAATCTGCCACCCATATACAGCTGTGTATAATGAAATATGCAAATTGTCCTATAAGTAGTTTCATGATGTAAAATAATATAAATTTAAAAAAAAAAAAGTATCCTGCTGCTTCTCCAGGATGCTCTCTGGGCTTGAAAAGTTTCCTGCTTGGCACTAAAATCGTGTGGAACCTCCTAATATTCTATTTAAAATAAAACAAACCCTTAACCACAAAATATACCTGTATGCTGGAAAAATACCGTATATACTCGTGTATAAGTCGATCTCATGTATAAGTCGAGGGCAGTTTTGTGACCAACAATTGTGAAATATGCTATGCCTCGTGGATAAGTCGAGGGTAAAACTTGGGGCTATGAAATTCTGTGATTTTTAGAATTATATACACACTCATACAAACAATCTGCATTCTACACACACTCATACAAACACACACTCTGCATTATATACACACACACTCATACAAACAATCTGCATTCTACACACACTCATACAAACACACACTCTGCATTATACACACACACACTCATACAAACAATCTGCATTCTACACACACACTTATACAAACACACACACTCTGCATTATATACGCACACACTGTGTGTATATAATGCAGTGTGTGTGTGTGTTTGTATGAGTGTGTGTAGAATGCAGATTGTTTGTATGAGTGTGTGTGTATATAATGCAGAGTGTGTGTTTGTATGAGTGTGTGTAGAATGCAGATTGTTTGTATGAGTGTGTGTGTATATAATGCAGAGTGTGTGTTTGTATGAGTGTGTGTAGAATGCAGATTGTTTGTATGAGTGTGTGTGTATATAATGCAGAGTGTGTGTTTGTATGAGTGTGTGTAGAATGCAGATATTGTGTGTGTGTGTGTGTGTGTGTGTGAGAGAGAACTGGGTGGGAGGAGGGCATTTTTATTATACATTTTTTATTTTAATATTTTAAGTTTTTTATTTTATTTTAATATATATTTTTTTTATATTTTTTATTGTATTTTTTTTAATGTTTGATTTAATTTTTAATTTGATTTAATTTTCGTCCCCCCTCCCTGCTTGTTAGCTTGCCAGGGAGGGGGGCTCTCACTCCCTGGTGGTCCAGTGTATGGGCTGTGTAGGAGGGGGGGCTGGCAGAGAGCATTAACTTACCTTCCTGCAGCTCCTGTCAGCTCCCTTCTCCTCCGTGCAGCTCCTCTGTCAGCTCCCACTGTAAGTCTCGCGAGAGCCGCGGCTCTCGCGAGACTTACAGTGGGAGCTGACAGAGGAGCTGCACGGAGGAGAAGGGAGCTGACAGGAGCTGCAGGAAGGTAAGTTAATGCTCTCTGCCAGCCCCCCAACAGGACCGCCGGGCTTGTAATGAGCCCGGCGGTCCTTGTCTGTATTATGGCAATGTAAGTTGCCATAATACAGATATTAACTCGAGTATAAGTCGAGTGAGGGTTTTTCAGCACAAAAAATGTGCTGAAAAACTCGACTTATACTCGAGTATATACGGTAGCTTCTTACTAGATTGCACAATTCTTCTTTACCAGAGCTGACTCAACACAGTTTTTATGTGTAGTGATGTCGCGAACATAACATTTTCGGTTCGCGAACGGCGAACGCGAACTTCCGCAAATGTTCGCGAACGGGCGAACCGCCATAGACTTCAATGGGCAGGCAAATTTTAAAACCCACAGGGACTCTTTCTGGCCACAATAGTGATGGAAAAGTTGTTCAAGGTGACTAACACCTTGACTGTGGCATGCCGGAGGGGGGTCCATGGCAAAACTCACATGGAGAATTACATAGTTGATGCAGAGTCTGGTTTTAATCCATAAAGGGCATAAATCACCTAACATCCCTAAATTGTTTGGAATAACCTGCTTTAAAAAAATCAGGTATGATGTTGTATCGATCAGGTAGTGTAAGGGTAACGCCCTCTTCACAGTGACAGACCAAACTCCCCCGTTTAACGCACCGCAAACAGTCCATTTGCACAACCGCAAACTCTTCATTTGCACAAGGTTGGATACCAAGCTAGCCATGTCCCGTTCCTTGTCCTCACTGATGTCATTGAAGGTCTCTTCCTTGACCCAGCCACGTACAACACCAAGGGTCCCCGAAAGGTGACAACAAGCCCCCTGGGACGCCTGCTGTGTTTGGTCTTCCACCTCCTCAAAGCCACCTTCCTCCTCTGCATCCTCTTTTTCAGACTCCTCTCTCTGCGTTGCCTCTCTCTGCGATATTAGAAGGTGTGTTAAGTAGTACTATTCCTATCAGTTTAATCCCTGTTACGTCCCCTATCAGGGGACGTGTATATAAGGCATCGATTTTAGGAAGAGGGAGATGAAAAAACATGCTTGGTCGGTCCTCCTACTTCAAATTTGGGGCACTGCACGTGCAATCTAATGTGCCACCAGATAGGAGTGGTGTGTTAAGTAGTACTATTCCTATCAGTTTAATCCCTGGTACATATGTATCTGTGTTGGCAAGCATATATCTAGAAGAAAATGACTGAGGAGGCTCTAACATTTCTGATGCACAGCTAGGTTTAATGACCCTCTGGTACTTCAGTGACATATAGGGAGTAGCATGTCACTGTCTAACCAGGGGCGGACTGAGCACTCGGGCAAATCGGTCATGGACCGAGGGCCCGAGGCTCTAGGGGGCCCGCCCGCCTGCCTGCCATGCAGTAAAGTAATAGCTGGGCTGGGGAGTTAAACAATCTCCCCAGCCTGCATGCAGTCAGTCAGGGGCCCGCACGGCACTCCGCGGGCCCCTGTTACAAAATACATATCCCCCATGTTCGGGCAGGCACAGTCAGAGACAGCTAAAGGGCCCTCCTAAAGACCCACTATGCTGTCTCTCACTGTGCCTGACTGGTGAGCAGAGCAGGAGAGCTGTCTGTAGTGCTGATCAGGCAGCTCCGTGCGGCTCCTGATAGAGGAAATGACATCATGTGTCAAAAGGTCAGGGAGCCGTGCGGAGCTGCCTGATCTGTGTTAGAGGCAGCACTTCAGGGAGAGATAGCATGCTCCAGTGCTGCTGGGAGAAGGATTAACCCCTCTGGCCAAAGGTAAGGCTCCTCTTCATCCAGCAGCTCCTACCCCTACAGCCCCTCTACCCTCTGCTGCCCCTTTGCCCCCTACTCCCTGCTTCCCCTCTACCCCCCTAGACCCTCTGCTGCTTCTCACCCCATACTGCCCCTCTACCCCCTGCTGTCTCCCACCCCTCTGCCTCCCTACTGCCCCTCTACCCCCAGTAGACCCTATGCTGTCCCCCTGCTGCTCCTCACCCCATACTGCCCCTCTACCCCCTACTGCCCCCCACCCCTCTACCTCCTGTTGCCTCCCTACTGCCTCTCTACCCCCAGTAGACCCTCTGCTGCCCCCCACCCCTCTACCCCCTGCTGCCCCCATCCCTCTACCCCCTGCTGCCTCCCTACTGCCCCTCTACCCCCAGTAGACCCTCTGCTGTCCCCATGCTGCTGCTCCTCACCCCATACTGCCCCTCTACCCTCTGCTGCCCCCCAACCCTCTACCTCCTGCTGCCTCCCTACTGCCCCTCTATCCCCTGCTACTCCTCTACCCCCAGCAGCCCACTACAACCCCTATACCTACCACAGCCCCTATACCCTCTACTGCCCCTTTGCCCCATACTCCCTGCTGTCCCTCTAGCTCCTGCTGGCCCCCCTATCCCCTGCTGCCCCTCTACCCTCTGCTACTCATCTACCCCAGCAGCCCCTTTGCCCCCTGCTGCCCCTCCACCTCATGCTGGCCCCCTGCTGCCCCTCTACCTTATACTGGCACCCCTACTCCCTGCTACCCCTTTACCCCCTGCTGCCCCTTTGCCTACTACTCCCTGCTGGCCCCCTTACCTCCTGCTGGCCCCTTTGCTCCCTGCTGGCTGCCCCCTACTCCCTGCTGGCACCCCCTGCTGGCAACCCCTACCCCCTGCTGTCCCATCTACCTCCTTCTGCCCCTCTTCCCACTTACTCCCTGCTGCCCCTCTACTCCCCGCTGCCCCTCAACCCCCTGCTGCTCCTCTACCCCCAGCAGCTCTTCTACCTACTACAACCCCTATACCCACCCCAGCCCCTACCCCTTACAGCCCCTCTACCCTCTGCTGCCCCAGCAGACCCCCTGTCGACCCTCTAGCCCCAAAAGACCAGCCACTGTCCCTCTACCCCCTGCTGCCCCTCTAGCCCCAGCACAGCCCCTACTCCCTGCTACCCCTTCTGCCCCTTTGCTCCCTATTCCCTGCTGGCCCCCTTACCTGGTGCTGCCCACCCTACCTCCTGCTTGTCCCCCTACCTCCTGCTGGCCCCTCTACGCACTTACTCTCTGCTGGCCCCCTACTCCCTGCTGCCCCCCATACTCCCTGCTACTCCTCTACCCCCAGCAGCCCTTACCCCTGCGGCCCTTCTACCTACTACAACCCCTATACCCACCACGCCCCTCTACCCTCTGCTGCACCAGCAGACCCCCTGCTGACCCTCTAGCCCCAGCAGACCCCCTGCTGTCCCCCTACCCCCTGCTGCCCCTCTAGCCCCAGCAAACCCCCTGCTGCTCTCCTACACCATGCTGCCCCTCTACTGCCCTGCTGCCCCCCTACTCCCTTTTTCCCCCTACTCCCTACTCCCTGCAAACTCTACAGACCCTGTACCCCATGCAGTCCCTATACCCACTACAGCCCCTTTACCGCATGCACAAACCGCATGCCTATATATTCCTTACAGCCCTTATCCATTATTATATTATTTATATAGCGCCATCAGATTCTGTAGCGCTCTACAATACCCCACTACACCTCCTATAGTCCCTATACCCACTACATTCTCTATATACCATGCACCCACTACAGCCCCTATATCCCATAAAACCACTAGAACCCCTGCAGCCTCTACACCCACTACAGCTGATATACCAACTACAACCCTATATCCATGAAAGCTCCCATGCCCACTACTGCCCTTTTCCCCTGCACCCACTACTGCCTTTATTGCTGTCTGCACTTACTACAGCCCCTATCCCCCTAAAACAACCACAGTCCCTATGCCTCCCCTGCAACTACCACAGTCCCTATCACTCCCCTGCACCCACTGTAGCTTCTATTACCCCTTGTCTCCACTGTAGCTTCTATTACCTCTATTACCCCCTGCCCCCTCTATAGTCACTATTTCGCCTTACCCCCACTATAGCCCCTATTATTCGCTGCCCCCACTATAACCTCTATACCCAATACAGCCTCTGCCCCCACTACAGC
This sequence comes from Pelobates fuscus, assembly GCF_036172605.1. Lineage (NCBI taxonomy): Eukaryota > Metazoa > Chordata > Amphibia > Anura > Pelobatidae > Pelobates > Pelobates fuscus. The sequence continues at coordinate 172,024,533 of NC_086317.1, forward strand.
CCCTATAACCACTACAGTTTCTATGCCCCAGCACCCACTTCAGCCTTTATTCCCCTGCCCCCACGGCAGCCCCATGTCCCCTACACCGACTACAACACCCCACAGTTTTTATCTACTTAAAGGGAAACTATAGTGCCAGGAAACATGTTTTATTTTTCCCTAGCACTATAGCTTCCTAATGTGCCCTCCTCTTTTACAGGGTTAAGGGACCTGGGACACTGTACCTAGACCACTTCAATGAGCGGAAGTGGTCTGGGTTCCTATAGTGTCCCTTCATAGATACTCTGTATTTCGTGTTAGGATATGAGGATTCAAAGGCATACATATATTCACTTACAGTAAATATACACAGAAACATACATTCACTTTACATGCACATACAATCAAATATATTTTGAATCCTAATATCCCAACACGACTTACAGTAAGTATACACAGAAACATACATTCACTTTACATGCACATACAATCAAATATATTGTGAATCCTAATACCTCACACAAAGACATACATATATTCACTTACAGTGAATATACACAGAAACATACATTCACTTTACATGCAAATACAAGGTACATCTGCAACAGTATATATATATATATATATATATGTATATATATATATATATATATATATATATATCTGGAGGGGGCCCAGGTCCTAATTTTGCCCGAGGGCCCAGGACTCTCTCAGTCCGCCCCTGTGTCTAACCCAAGACCTCAACTTCTAGCAGCAAATTGCTGCTAGTTTCCTGTTAGAGCATAGAGAGCATATAGAGGACTCCAAGACAACAATCCAGGATACGGGGAGAAAGGACAGGCGAGCAGAGGTAGATTTTGAAAGCCATGTTATATCACATGACCAAGAGAGGCAAGGTAAATTGAGAAAAGAAGAGGTCACAGAACAGAGCCTTGAGGAACTCCATGAGAGGTACAGAAGTTGGGGAGGAGGAACCAGAGAAGACACTGAATGAACAGTTAGAAAGGTAGAAAGAGAATCAGTAGAGAGCAGTGCCAGGTCCGAATGTTGGAAAGAATGTATGTAGTCAGGTGGAATGAGCAGCAATCATTTGGTAGCTATTATTTTTTATGGTGTTCTCATCTTTTTCATGTTGAAATCTGTATAAACTTGCTTAAATATCATTATATTAGGATTTCCAATATTTAAGAATGTAGTAATACATATGGCATGAACTTTAACACAAAAACTAAACTGAAGTTATATCAACCGTTCAAGAAGAATGTTGAAAGCCTGCTGGTTTTCTCATTTATCCCTTTCTTCAAAGTGTTTTTTTTTTTTTTGGCACAGCTCATGAGCGCATGATGGTATGTGAATAACTGCTGCTTTGCTTTCTTCCTGCCAGTAGTGTGTTTGCATAGCCACTCCATATATTTTAGTCTGGACTCTGTTCCTTACACACACCTTCCCATATACCTTATGCCACATCACCACAGTATTTTATGTTAAATGCAACAGCTAGTGATGTCCCGAACGGTTCGCTGGCAAATAGTTCCCGGCGACATAGCATGTTCGCGTTCGCCACCGCGGGCGAACACATGCGATGTTCGGTCTGCCCCCTATTCTTTATCATCGAGTAAACTTTGACCCTGTACCTCACAGTCAGCAGACACATTCCAGCCAATCAGCAGCACACCCTCCCACCTACTGGACAGCATCCATTTTAGATTCATTCGGAAGCTGCAACCATTTCATTTTATTTTTTCAATGTATTATTTTTTTTTCAGTGCATATAAATGTTACAAGCAGATACTCCCCCCAGACACTCTGTATTACTGCAGATACTCCCCCCAGACACTCTGTATTACTGCAGATACTCCCCCCAGACACTCTGTATTACTGCAGATACTCCCTCCAGACACCCTGTGTTACTGCAGATACTCCCTCCAGACACCCTGTGTTACTGCAGATACTCCCCCCAGACACCCTGTGTTACTGCAGATACTCCCCCCAGACACCCTGTGTTACTGCAGATACTCCCTCCAGACACCCTGTATTACTGCAGATACTCCCCCCAGACACTGACACAGAGCAGAATAGGGACTGTTCCCCCTACATAGGGTCACTTGGCAGATATGGATTGACACCTATCCTAAGGATCCCTGATACACACTGACACAGAGCAGAATATGGACTGTTCCCCCTACATAGGGTCACTTGGCAGATATGGATTGACACCTATCCTAAGGATCCCTGATACACACTGACACAGAGCAGAATAGGGACTGTTCCCCCTACATAGGGTCACTTGGCAGATATGGATTGACACCTATCCTAAGGATCCCTGATACACACTGACACAGAGCAGAATAGGGACTGTTCCCCCTACATAGGGTCACTTGGCAGATATGGATTGACACCTGTCCTCAGGGACCCTGATACACACTGGGGGGGGGGGGGCTACTGTCCTCCCCCCTTGCCCCCACCCCTGCGTGGTGGGTGAGGGCCCTAAAAAAATCCCCCCCCAATCAAAGGTGACTAGGGGTCCCCATGCCCCTAGTCACCCATCCCCCCACCCCCAAAAAAAGTTATCCCCTACCTACCCCCTCACCCTAAAAAATAGTGAAGGGGGAATAAAATAACTAACCTGCAAAGAAAAAATCAACTTACCATTTGATGTCTTCTGTTTTCTAAAATCTTCTTTTTTCAGCCCCAAAAAAGGCCAAATAAAAAGCCATAAAAAAAAAAAAAAAATTATAATAATCCATCTTCACCCATGGAGGGCTCCGCGCAGACTGAGCTCTGCAGGGCGGGGGAAGGCTTATAAAGCCTTGCCACGCCCTGCAATTAGGCTAAGAACACTCTGATTGGCTGGTTTAAGCCAATCAGAGTGCTCTTTGTCATTTTACACAGTGTGGGAAAATTCCAAAGAACTTTCCCACGCTGTGTAAAATGACACATAGCACTCTGATTGGTTAGATTCCAAGCCCACCAATCACAGTGCTCTGTGTCATTTTACACAGCGTGGGAAAGTTCTTTGGAATTTTCCCACGCTGTGTAAAATGACAAAGAGAACTCTGATTTGTGGGCTTGGAATCTAACCAATCAGAGTGTTCTGTGGGGTGGGGGCTGGGGGGAGGACAGTAGTCCCCCCCTCATTATTTTTATGGGACCCAGACACTGTCCGGGCGGCGGTGCAGGACCGGGACCCAGTATGCCTGATGTTCAGAGTAGGAGTCACAACCTGGAGGTGGATTAGCAGGATCTGGTGCAGGGTAACCGCACGCCCCCTGGTGTTGAGCACCAGCGTTTGTGCAGCCACATACCAAGACCCTGAATTAGCTTCAGCGGATACCAGGAACTAGGAGCATGGAATTTAGAAAAAACAAGAAAAACTAAACAAGAATTGTAACAAGAGTACTGGATACTAGAAGCCAAGGCCAGACATCTCCACAGAACAGAGCAGGACGTGAAACTTGTTTGACCATTCTAGCTTTCTGTAACCCTTATCTTGGCTTGTTTCTTGTTTCTGTATACCTCTGTTATCCCTGACTTAAGCTTTTTTTACATTTATTCTGTGTCTGCTTGAAGACAGTCTGACTAATTTCTCATTGCCAGCCTGGCCACAATAAGTTTTAATGCACTGCCACCAAAGCACCTCGCAAGCACATTAGGTCCCACCATTATCGTAACCTAGCCAATGACAAGGGAGCCACAGCACTGGAAATAGGTAAGTGAAAAAAGGTTTTTAACCCTTTAACAGTGGGAAGGTGTGGGCATATTAAGTTATTGATAGGGACACTATTTGTATTCCTAATGCTATTGCTAATACTGTTCCTTTAACACTAGCAGGATCAACAACATTAGCATGGAATTTGTGTAACCCTGGTCCTGAACGGGCGTAAATTAATGCATAAGAATATTTTACTAAGAAGTATAGATTTAGCTCTGGTAATATTGCTAAACATTTTATCATCTAGCTTAATAAATGCACCTTATAATTCATGACTAAGACTATAGTGGCACAGGATGTTTATATTTGCATATCTTTTGAGAATGAGACTATCCCTTTTCAGCATCTGAGCTCAAGGTCGATATTGTGGAGTCTTGTGGTCCTTTTCTTTTCACATGCCAAGTTAATGTTTTTTGTTTTTTTATGTATCAGAGTCTAAAGCTGTAAATGTATTTTGATTTTAGCCATTCTGGCATAGTGAGTAAAATGGAGTTTTCTTTGGTATAATTATTAGTGCTCCAAAACAACCTTTTGTTTTGTTAATATTTTTCTTCATTCACATTAACTGGAATGTTCTGTACACAGTTATCTAACCATGTAGCTTAGTGTCAGTTGACTGTGAATGGGGATTAAATCGGCTCTGTCATCCCACCCTCCAAAAATAGTATTATATAGACAGGATCTTTATGAAATACTCACATTTAATGAAATTCCAACCCAGTCAAAAATTATACTGAGACGAACTAGGGAGTAATTTGTCTCGGTATTTTTCCTATGCTTTACAAAGCTGGACACTGGGCTGAGCTACCTTTTCACAAGTTTGTCATTTCCCAAAGCAGTCAGCGATGTAGGGAAAACAAGCTCTTTCTATGGAAGATCAAATGGTTGCGCATGTTTGAGAGTACAGCATTGCCATACTGAACCGCCAGTAGCTAAAAAGGACTGGACTGAAGAGACAGGTTCAGGTATGCATACAATACCTTTCCCTGCACCTGCAGCCCACAGCTTATGCAAAGAACCCAGATGGTGACAGAACCACTTTAACTCTAAATTGAGGCACAAATCATTGATCTCCAGACACATTTCTCACTTAGATCAGGCAGTACACGCATATCTTTTGCATGAGAGAATCTGATTGGCTGGCTGCTATCCATGACCAGCCAATGGAACTTACCAGCGCTCTTTCAGTGTTTCTTTCTCTGGCTCTGCCTCTTCTCCCCAACTCCTCTCTGTTGGTGTCCCCCAAGGTTCAGTCCTTGGTCCCCTACTGTTCTCCATTTATACTGCCTCCCTTGGTAAACTCATTAGCTCCTTTGGCTTCCAATATCATTTCTATGCAGATGACACGCAAATCTACCTGTCCTCTCCTTATCTCTCCCCATCCCTCTTGACCAGTCTCTCTGATTGCCTCTCTGCTATTTCTAACTGGATGGCTGCCCACTTCCTTAAACTAAACTTGACCAAAACTGAAATTCTGGTCTTTTCTACCTTTAAGTGTTGTTACTCCTGTGTCTGTCTCCCTCCAAGTCAACGGTGCTACCATCAGCCCCACCACGCAGGCTCGTTGCCTAGGTGTTCTCTTTGACTCCGACCTTTTCCTTCAAGCCTCATGTTCAGTCTATCGCCAAATCCTGTCATCTCAATCTCAAAAACATTGTGTGCATCCACCCCTACTTAACGCCAGATGCGACTAAGGTTCTGGTCCATTCTACTGTCCTTTCTCGCCTTGACTACTGTAATCCGCTTCTCATTGGTTTTACGTGCTCCCAACTCGCGCCATTACAGTCCATAATGAATGCGGAGGCGAGGCTCATCTTCCTGTCCGCCCGCACCTCCCACGCCTCACCCTTCTGTCAGTCCCTACATTGGCTTCCTATAAGATATAGAGCTCAATTTAAAATTCTGGTTCTTGCTTTCAAATCTCTACATAATGCTGCTCCCACCTATCTATCCTCTCTTATACACAAGTATGTCCCGTCTAGGCCCTTACAATCTGCTGAATACGTACGTCTACTGTCCGAACTACCACCTCTGATGCTCGCCTTCAAGATTTCTCGAGGGCTGCACTGTTCCTGTGGAACTCACTTCCCGCCTCCGTTAGATGCTCACCCAGTCTCCACTCCTTCAAAAAATCATTAAAAACCCACTTCTTCATAAAAGCGTATCAATTAAACTGTTAATAGCTCCCGACTGATTCCTCTTCTGCAACTGTCACTAGTCTAATAGTATCCTTACCTTTTTGTGTGATTTTACCCCACTCCCTCTAGCATGTAAGCTCATTGAGCAGGGCCCTCAACCCCTCTGTTCCTGTGTGTCCAACTTGTCTGGTTACAACTACATGTCTGTTCGTCCACCCATTGTAAAGCGCTGCAGAATTTTATGGCGCTATATAAATAACATAATAGTAATAATAATAATCAAAGTTCACATAGACAATAGCAAAATCTGTCAGGATTAGTGTGTGGGTGAAATTATCTGCAGATTCACTCACAGTCCGTCAGTGGCTCCCCAGGACTCACAGCTACATGGGGTATTTCAGTCATGGGCCAAACTGCACTGTGTAATGTGAATCTGTCACTTATGTGATGCTCACTGAGAATGCTAAAGAATATTTAAATGCCCATGGGGAAAAAAACAAGACAGGATAAAAGTGCAAAGAAAAAAAAAAACAGAACAAAATTCAAGGAGGAAATTATCTAAAAAAAAGAATGGCAAGATATTCCTTTGTCTTGGTGTTTATTACTGACATCTGCAGCAATTGGTGTACATTGTCAGTTAACATATACCAGAAGGGATTTTGTTATGTCATTTGAATTTGGAATCTGAGAAATCAGAATGCTGTGTTAACACCTATGCAGTTATTTTTATGCTTGAAGACACAGAGAGAGGTCTAGTAAGTCTGAAATTGTTATAGTTATTACAGGCTTTACTGTCTGACAAGAGTTTGCAAGAGTGCTGGCAAAAATAGGATATCCAGGGGCGTGGCCTGACCAGGGAACGAGCTGGACGCATCTAGCTAGAGCTCCGCTCCCACGGCGCTGAAAATAGCTTACAAAAGCGATTTCTACTTCTCTACTCACCTACTCCAAGCTCCAATGGATAAGAAAAGCGCAAAGAAACAACCCAAAAAAGGTCCGGACACCGGAACCTCGGTGCTGGACATGCTGACTCTCCAGAAGGTCGGCGCGTCTGAGGGCCAAGATGGCGCCGGACTAGGCCCGATGCCACGCTCTCCCTCGCCACGCGGGGCGATGACCGCGAACCCAGGGGAAGGAGAAGCAGCGCGGATCCTCACCAAATTGGCCGAAGTCCAAAATTACCTGGCGGGGGAGATTGAACGGTCCACCTCTGTCCTCAGGGCCGAAATATCAGCACTGGGCACGAGAACCTCGAGGCTGGAGGACCGGCTGGAGGACACCACCAGAGCGCATAACAAGGCCTTGTCTCATATACTTCAGCTGGAAACCCAGGTAGCTAACTTGGAACTGGCAATGGAGGATACGGCTAACCGCTCCAGAAGGAACAACGTCCGCCTGAGAGGACTACCTGAGAGGGAAGGCGAGGGCCCCCTGGAGCCTACTCTGCTCGCCCTGCTCCAGCCTATGCTACCCGACCTACCAGCTGACCGTTGGTGCATAGAGCGAGCGCATAGGGCCCTCCGTGCAAGAAGACAGGAGCCTAACTCCCCAAGGGATGTTATCATCAGGTTCCTTCATTATCAGACAAAGGAGGCCCTGATGAGAAGGAGCAGGGACGGAGACCTACAACATGAGGGGTCCACCCTTCAGCTTTATCAGGATCTGGCTCCCAGCACCCTGCAGAGAAGAAGAGAGTGGAGGCCCATCACGGAAGCCCTGTGAAGAGCTGGAGTGCGGTACGCCTGGGGCCACCCTTTCAAGTTGTTGGCGTTCAGAGGAGGGAGAGCCCATGTGCTGACACCTGGGGGCGACCCGACAAAATTTTTTTCCGAGCTACAAGTCCCACCGCAGCAGTTGCCAACATGACCGGAGACCGGGGATACTCTAGCCCCTCTACCATCGGAATGGCAGGAGGCCGGGGCTCGGAGGCGCTGACGACCGGAGCGGGTATCGTAACAAGGCAAAAGGGTCGGTGTGCCCTAGAGGGGAGGCAGAGTGGCTGGGGACTATGAGGCGTGGGGGGGGGGGATTTTCCCAGAACTTTTATTTGGGTTGGATGGGAGGGGGACCGGGACTTTCATCACCCGCCTCCACGAGGCCCAAGGAATATGGCCACCTACAGCTCTCCACTTTCAACTGTTTTTTTTCTTCCTTTTTTCCTCATCTTATTTTTTTCCCGCCCTTTACTACTGGCGGGCCCGCAGTGAGCGGAACTTTGGTGACATGGGGAGGGGGGAGGGTCTGGGGGCACTGACGGGCGAGTGGCATGCTGGGTGTCCCAGTGGTGTGGTCAGTGAGACGGGAGGGCAAAGCGTGGGAGGGAGCGACGGGGTCTGCTCGTCTTGCTTCTCCGCCCATGGTGAGCCACAATTTTTTCCACCACAAATTAAAAATGCGTGTTATAGCCGCTGCTGGGTTGCGAGGGGCACAAGGGGCCCAGGTACAAAATGTGAATGCTTAGAAATACATGGTGCAAGATGGTGGTGGCGGGCCGTGGGCGGGGGCGGGCGGGCGCATCCCGCTTCTTTTTTACAGCACTGTTAGGCTGCTGCCATACCCTCTCTGTTATATCGTTATATCGCTGTTATACCGGTTTTCTTTTTGAGTGTTACTGTCCCTCCCCTCGCTGGCCACAACAGCATCGCTATCTCCTGCTTTATTCCACAGGCTGCTCCCAGGTACTCAAAAAAACAGTATGGAAATTGCATATAAGTGAACCTTTACAAGTGCCATTTTAAACACTCAGTACATACGTAAAGTAAAAGTTTTTTTGCATTTTCAGGTGACCTGATCTGCTCTGCATTGGGCAAATAGAAACTGCAGGGGGCAGTTTTCTTGCACTGCTATAAGTAGTTTTGTGCGACCAATAAGGGTCTGAGTTTAGATGTAAATGAGTGTTGGAAGCCACATAAGAATGAGTAAGGGGTTCTTATTTTCCTTTTGTTATTGTTTGGTTTTGTTTTCTTCTCTAGTTTTTATTTATTTTTATTTTTTTTCTCTCGCTTTAATTTTTTAACATACGGTGGCTGCATTCTATTGGAGTAATGGGGAATGTTTGAATTTTCCGTTTTCTTTTTCCTTATTGCCAACCAACATTTTCTATCCCGAATTGCAACATAGGGCACATGTTGTTCTCCTCACAGGCATACAACATAGGGAGTCCCAGCAGTAGAGAGACTGTGCTTACTCGCTGAACTAGATAGGAGTAAGTTTTTGACTTCTTAGAAAAAACCCTACTTATAAAGCCTCATCCCATATGTATGACATCCCTACAAAGATTCAGTGCCATTACACAGAGCGGAAACAGAAGGCGGCCAACCTAATGCAACAACATGGGCATACCCTACTTATTTAGTAGAATGGTGTTATCTAGATAGACTTGGCTGGGAGCTGGCATTGGGCATAACGATAGGGGACCCAGGAGGGGGATACGCCCCTTGCATGCCCATATGCCGGTAGCCCCGCCTCATTCACCCCTCCCCACTCCGACGCAAACCATCAGGGGTAGCGGGGGGCCCCCCACACCCGCCCAGGGGACCTAGGCAGACAGACCCGCTAGCGAGGAGCCGAAGGCGGCTGAGCGATCCAACTCCCCCGGTCACTGTAGGTTCCTCAGGAAAGCAGGGGGATTATAAGCACGAGACCCTCAAGGAGGGGGGGAGGGAGGTCCTGTGCATACTTAGAGAAAGGAGAGGCTAAGTGGACCCCAGGGGAACAGTACAAGAGGTCTTGTAAATAAGTTGTATGGTTTCAGTTTTATATAAGTCAGTTTTTTAGGCCCATATTGGCTCTGCAATGCCTTTTGAATGCCATTTGGAATTTATGTATGTTCATGTAAACTACCTGCACGTTACGATGGAGTAGTACACACAGCAAACAGACATCGATTTATATTATGCATAACAGCGCAAAATGGTTAGTGGCTCATACATCCACATCTCCCGCCGGCGCTGCGCGCAGACGAGATGGGGAATTGTGAACCCCACACCAGTCTGGCAACGGTTAAGACCAGACGACTATATCCGAGCACCGTTAGTGCCCGGTTAAGGTTTTCTACCTACTTTCTTCTTCTTTCTATCTCCTTTACCCTTCCCCCCCAATCCTTCACACCCCTTCCCTTCTTACCCTGGGGATGGGGGTCCCTGCGGCAGGGAGTACGGATCCTGGGCTGGACAGAGGTGGGCGTACCGAATAGCGACACTGTAAATACGATAGCATGGCCCTGAAAATTTCATCCTTAAATGTGAAAGGCCTTAACACACCAAACAAGAGACGCCTTCTATTCAGAGAACTGAAGAGAATGCGATCTGACATTGCCTTTATACAGGAAACGCATATCCCGAAACAAGCACCTTTCCAGCTAAAAGACCAAATATTTAGGACTTCCTATGAGGCCAGAAAACACACGAAACACAATGGGGTGGCGATCTTAATTCGTAATAGCTGCCCATTACACGTAGATTCCACCACGACAGACCCGAACGGGAGGTATATCATAGTGTCAGGCACCCTGCTATCGCATAAGATACATCTCATAAACGTTTACGCTCCTAACAACCCAGATCAGGGATTCTGGGATGGCCTGACGACCACAATTCGAACACTAAACCATGGTCTTCTCATAGTGGGGGGCGATCTGAACGCGGTTGCGAACCCGGTAGTGGATAGGAGCACACCACGTACCGCCCCGGGACCCCAGGGTCGGGGAGGACAAGATAGGCAGCCTCACCAGTTTATCATGGACACCGGGTTGGTGGATATTTGGAGAGCACATCATCCGAGCACAAGGGATTTCACCTTCTACTCGGCTCCGCATGGCACTTACTCCAGACTTGACATGTTCTTGATTAATGAGCGATCGCTGGCGCGAGTTACGGGCTCAGAGATAGGATCCATCTCATGGTCGGATCACGCGGACATCCATGTCACAATGGGGAATCTTTGTAACACGGCCTCATGGACGTGGAAATTAAACTCATCCCTACTGCAGGACCCAGAGATAGTTGAACAGATCCGCTCAAACATCCTGGAGTTTTTCGACTCCAACACCACACCGGACATGAGTTCGGAAATAATATGGGCAGCACATAAAACTGTTATACGGGGATTGCTCATTAAGATAGCGACGGCAAAAAAGAAAATAAAAGCCCAAAACCTCCAGAGACTCCTGACTGAACTGCGGTCACTAGAACAAATACACAAAGGAAACCCAGACGAGGACACATTTCGACGCTTAGAAGCGACGCGCCACGCCATACGCGCATTGTTAGTAGACGATACCGCTAGAGCCATGACCTGGACCAAGAGAACCTTCTATGAGCGTGCTAATAAAATGGACACCCTCTTAGCCCGAGTTCTTAGGCCCCGAGCACGACGCGGACACATAACCTCCATACGTCACACAGATAAGTCAGTTAAAACACTACCTAGCGACATTGCCGAGGTGTTTACCGACTACTATAAGTCCCTCTATAACCACTCCCCAAACTCGGACAATCAGACGGCATGTAATGACGAGGCAACCCTTCGCTTCGTGCGGGACCTCGGACTCCCAAAATTGTCCCAAGACGCTATAGATACCTTAGCAGCTGAAATTACCCCTGACGAAATAGACTGCGCAATAACGTCTCTGAAAGGGAACAAAGCACCGGGACCCGACGGGTTCGACGGAAGCTCCTACAAAACATTCCGTGAGGAACTAGTCCCCCACTTGACATCTGTATACCAGGGGTTCCAGAAGGGAGGCGCCCCAAACCCCGACATGTCGCTAGCCTCCATCATCTTACTGCCAAAACCAGATAAGGACCCGATGTCTCCAGGGAGCTATAGGCCCATATCCCTTATAAATCACGACATGAAAATCCTAGCGAAAATTCAGGCGGAACGCCTCAACCCCTTTCTCGCGTCCCTGATCGACGCGGACCAAGTCGGCTTTATACCGAATAGACAACTATTCGAAAACACCCGCAGAAACATAGACTTGATATGGAGGCAGGCGGCCATGAAAACCCCGACGCTGTTCGTTTCGCTCGACGCCGAAAAGGCGTTCGATAGGGTGACATGGCCATACCTGTTCACCCTGCTGACCCACCTAGGGTTCCCCGAACAGTTCATGACATTATTACGAGCAATGTATACTAACGTCAGAGCACAGGTGAAGATCTCGGGGGCCCCGCTCGACCTTTCCAGCTCTCCAACGGTACGAGGCAGGGGTGCCCCCTCTCCCCCCTACTGTTTGTTCTATCACTTGAACCGCTGCTCCAGGCGCTACGGCGACATCCGGGCGTACGGGGAGTGAAGGTGGGAGGTCGAGAGTTCCTGGTCTCGGCCTACGCGGATGATGTGCTCTTGGCTCTGACCGACCCGGTGCAGTCAATGAGGGCCCTACAGGAGGTACTGAGTACCTTCGGGAAAGTTTCAGGGTACAAAGTGAATATGGCAAAATCGGGCGCACTCCCAATAGGGGTTATGGCGGTACACACGACACATACCACTTAAAAATAGAACAACAAGCACTTAAATATTTAGGTATCCGCCTGACAGCCAAGCCGGAAAAACTATATGACCTAAACTACACGCCCTTAATCAAACAACTAGTACGGGAAATGGAGACGTGGGTGGACAGGCCTATCTCATGGATGGGTCGCATCCATGCCGTTAAAATGAATATCTTGCCTAGACTTTTATTTGTGTTCCAAGCGGTCCCTATCCGAGTCACAAAAGCCTCGCTACTGCCCCTACAGAGAGCGATCGGAGCCTTCATATGGCAAAACAAAAGACACAGAATATCCAGATATATATTATATAGACCACGTACGAGAGGGGGACTGGGTCTCCCAAACATCTACCATTATTACTTAGCGACTCAGCTGACACAGGCGGCAATGTGGCACTCTCCGCCAGGGGACCGTAAATGGGCAGACATAGAATCCCTTATGACAGGCGCCGACCTCCCGCAGCTTCTCATGTGGGTACCAAAAGAATACAGACCAGAGATCAAGGTCACATGCCCAACAATAATTAACTCCCTACAGATATGGGACGCCTGCAAACTGAAATTCCGGCTGGCGTCGGACCCATCCCCTATTATACCATACTTACGCAATAAAGCCTTCATCCCAGGCATGACAGCTAGAGACTTCAAAAACTTCGAGAGGATTGGATTACAACGCATCTGGCAACTGTACGAAGGAACAGGGGTCATCACTTTTGACACACTAAAACAGCGGGGCCACCTCACACCAGCAGATTTTTTTAGATACATACAAATCAGAGACTTTGCGAATTTGGCACACATAAAAATAGCGGCCCGAAAACAGTTGACGTTCTTCGAACGCATCTGCCTCCGAGAAACGGTGCCCAAGGGCATGATAACGCTCATGTACGCCCACCTCTGTTCAGAAGCCAGGGACCGGGGCAATTTAGCCTATACGGAACACTGGGAAAGAGACCTAGGAGACACACTGGAAGGCATAGAGTGGCAAGAGATCTGGGAGGCAAACCATACCTCGTCGGTGTGCGTTACCCTCCAGGAGCAATCCATCAAAACAATGCTTCGCTGGTACACTACACCAGTTAAGCTATTCCAAATGCACAAGACATCTACAGATGAGTGCTGGAGGGGGTGCGGACTGAGGGGGACCTACGTTCACATGTGGTGGGAATGCCCACAGATGATCGCATATTGGAAACAGGTACAGACACTATTGACCCAGGTCTTTGGCAGAGCACCAGACCTCGACCCTTGGCTATTCCTTTTAAGTAGGTCCCTGGACGGCTGGACTAGACGGGAACAAAAGCTTCTCCATAAGATTACCTTAGCAGCAAGAAGGGCGGTAGCGTCAGACTGGCTTAAGCCAAGCACACCGTCCATCGCAGGGGTCATCAGCAGACTAAAAGAAGTCCACCTAATGGACGACCTGACAGCTAGAATAAGGGGTACCCAAAAAACGTTTCAAAAGATCTGGGAACCCTGGGAAAACTCCGACCTGAGTAATTAATACAGGACTAGGCCCCAATGACAACTCATTGGCACCTGCAGAGGATACCCCAATACCCCCCCCCCACTTCCCCTCCTACACCATCCCCCTATCTCAATCTGTTCACTATCTCTTTCTTTTCCTCCAATCTTTAATTGGAATTATCAACACATTAGACTACCGTAATGCATCCACGGGAGCAGACTCATGGGACATACTGACATCTGACACCTCAGAAGAGGGACGCGACTGAATAGCCCATAACATTACCTGCGACTTGCCATAGGCAGGGTGCGAACCTAACCTAACACTAGCAAGACACATATAGGTCACGCAGACCGGATTTACAGATACGCATGATATTATATCACAGCCACATAACGAGCAATATGACAACATGTCCACAATGCGATACCAGAGATCCCATGGCATGTCCACTGAACGATGATATTAATCCATGTAAATCTCTGTCAAACCATGTGGAACCACACTAACTTATGTTTAATCCATGTAAGCCCATGTATGTAACATATCGTGCCAAGACAACATAAAAAGTAAACAATGGGCAGGTCAGACAGGAAAGAGCACATGTTAAATGCTATGTATGCCCACGGGCTGTGTTCCTCTCAACAAAATGTAAAAATGTGCCGTATATTCATATGCCATGTTTGAATTGTTATACCTGTTACCGCTGAAGAATGCTATCATGGCTGAGAAAGCCTACTGTTTTATCATGCACAAATGAAAATAAAGAAACAGGATATCCAAAGCTTAGCTCAAGCCAGCTACCGCCTCATCTGTTGTACAGCCTTGCTCCCATTGCATGTGTAGTTGTATGCGTTACGCTGTGAGGATATTTATGGAGTGATAAATATAAAAAAATTATAAAAAATAATAATTTATAAATTTTTATTATATAAAAAATTGATATATTGGCAGTGTTCCCCTTGATTAATTTAATACAAATAGTTACCCCCTATTTTAGCTATTATAAACCCTGGATTATGTTTTATTAGTATTTCACACATTAATCACAAATGATTATAAAAATATCATTTATTGGGGGCAGGACCTGGCTGTTATGGTGGAGAGACGCATTGTGAATGAGCTCCTCCAATATCTTGATGGAAATTGTATTTTGTGTCTTCACCAAACTAAACCACGATAAATCAAGTGAAGCAATTGCACTCCTGACTTACCTGACAAGTAGTGCTCCAGTAATCACCTTGTCAAGAGCTTTGTTATCACATAGTGGCAGATGTGGCCTAGTACAATCACGGCGAAGGGGTGGCATTTAGAAGGTATGCACATATTTTTATAACAATATTGATAAAACAGGCTAGGTACATGCTGGCTGTCTAAAATTAATTATCACCCATGCTTTTGCGTTTCTAACTAATGACAGTTATCTAAAGACAGGCTGGTTAGGTTAACAAGATGGGCGCTCCTGTTTACAGTGTGATCTATGGGTAAGCTTTTGGGTGAGTATACCACCAGGCAGCAGATCTCATATGTGAATGGCACAGAGTTCCTGAGTGTGAGATGGTTGAAGACAGGACAGTCCCGGTAGTAAAAAGTCCCTCTTTACGTGAGTGAAAGACGTCCTCTGCAGCTGCTGATTTGTTATATTAGGGTGCCCGGTCTGCTGCCAGTCGCTGGGTGCTGGGTAAGTTCTCTGCTATGTTCCTGTCGCATGTGAGGATCTCCTCGACAACAGGGGTTTTGGTGATGGCTCTATTGCTTTTCTACATGCTGTTATGCCCCCCAATGCGGCGGTGGTTGCGGGCGGCTGATGCCTCTGTGGGGCATCTTGTTTCCCTGCTTGGAGGAGGGAGGAAGCACCGGAGCCAAGTGGGAAACCTCTGAAGGTCCAGTATTAGTGAAGGTGGGTAGCTTACTGGGGTTCTAGGGTGTTTGCAGGTAGATGGATGCAGTAGGGATCTGTACCTTTGGTATCTACAGTCCGCTCGTTGTACTGCTGTTGTTGGGAAGTATCCTGTGGAGGCTCTGGTCTCGCCGCCTTCACACATGGCCTCCGCCATCTTGGTGACCGTGTCTGGGGTGTGGGTAGCTTCGCCTGTCGTGCTTGCGGTGGTCGGGTCCAGAGGGGGGGGACCGGGATCACCATCCCCGGTCCAGAGGGGGGTTACGGGGCCGGTTCCCCGCGGGCCTGACTGAGCGCCGGATGGCGTGCGGCAGGGCAGCGGCCATCCACCCCGCTCGCCTCCGGAGTAGGCCTCAAAAGTGTCAGGTAGGACTCCTCCTCCAGGGGACTGAAGCCTGTTGGGCCAGCCTCACCCTGGGTCCAGGGCTCTCTGCCCACTGAGGGCCACCGTTGCCAGTCGGATTTGTGCCACTTGCGACCATCCAGCTCAGTGGTCCGGCCCCTCCCCCCTGCACAACTTGATTTTGAAGCCAGGTTGAACAAAATATTTGCTGACTTCTAGAGGAGGTTGCAGAACAGGGTCACTGAGCACCAGCAACGATGCAACATCCCAGAGAAGCAACCCCAGCCCTCTCAAAAAAATTCCCACGGCATCCCTGGCAGCGAGACCTGACCACAGGACAGAGGCAAACCCAAGAACGGAGGAGACGTCTAATCCACTACAAATCGGCAGGAGCCGGGCGCAGCCTAGCTACAGGTCAGCTTAAGCGTGGGATCCACCCTGCAATATTCCGACAGAATGGCATCCTAGAGGGACTTCTAAGGCCACAACTGGGCCCATCGCTACACTCTCTTACAGTACTACCATGGCCCACGAGCGGGCTCATACGCCTGATAACAGATTTGCTGAAACAACACTCTGCTAAACCCCTGTCAGGATCGGGACAGGGATCCAACACGCAAAGTACAAACAGGTACAGGGTACGTATACCGGACCTTAGAATGGCCGGACTAACGTACGGAGAGTATAGAGAATGGTCAGAGACAAGCCGAGGTCGAGGGAACGAGAGGACAGGTAAGCGAGGAACAAGCCGGGTCAAGGATAACAGAGGTAAACAGAGTAAGACAAACGAGCCGGGTCGGAACCAAAAGGATAACTGAAAAACACCAGAGCACTGTGTGACTAGACAGGCTAGAACCACGACAGGGCAATGAGCAACAGGGCGAAGTATGTTTAAATACCCTGGCTAGAGGGGATAGACACGCCTCCGACGAGTCCTGATTAGTCTCCAATGGATTGAGTGACAGGTCGTTCCGGATTGGCGTCATGACGTCGGTCTCCGGGCGCCCTGCTACATAAGGAAGTGACTCCCTCGCGGACGGCGTTTATGTGACCGGGTCGACCGCGAGGAACAGGAGAAACCTGGCGTCCGGACGGATAAACGTTTAAGTCTCTACCTCTCTCGGAGGCAGAGACTTCAGGTACCCTGACAGTACCCCCCCTCTCAGATACGCCCACCGGGCGGAAGGAACTGGGACGAGATGGGAAGCGGGCGTGATACGCCCTGCGGAGACGAGGAGCATGAACATCCTCTTGAGGTACCCAACTCCTCTCCTCAGGACCATATCCCTTCCAATCGACCAGGTATTGTACCTTCCCCCGGGATATTCGAGAATCAATAATAGAGTTAACCTCATACTCCTCCTGACCCTCCACCTGAACAGAGCAAGGAGGGGCTGTTGTGGAGGAAAATCTGTTGCATATAAGTGGTTTCAGCAATGAAACATGAAATGAGTTAGGGATGCGTAAGGTAGTAGGCAGAGCTAGACGATACGCAACTGGATTGATACGAGTCAGCACCCTGTAAGGTCCAATATAACGGGGAGCGAACTTCATGGAAGGCACTTTTAAACGGATGTTCCTTGTGCTCAGCCATACCCTATCACCTGGAACAAAGACCGGAGCCGCCCTTCTACGTTTATCAGCGTGTTTCTTAACCAGCATAGAGTTGTGCATAAGGATTTGTCGAGTCTGATCCCACAACTTCCTCAAATTGGCAACATGAACATCAACCGACGGCACCCCCTGGGAAGGGGAAGCCGACGGAAGAATAGACGGATGAAAGCCATAATTCATGAAGAAGGGGCTTGAATGAGTAGAATCGCAAACGAGATTATTGTGTGCAAACTCCGCCCAAGGAATCAAACCGACCCAATCATCCTGGTGTTCGGAAACAAAACATCGTAAATATTGTTCAATTTTCTGGTTGGTACGTTCAGCAGCTCCGTTAGACTGAGGATGATAGGCAGAAGAAAAGTTCAATTTGATACCAAGTTGCGAACAGAAGGACCTCCAAAAACGGGAAATAAATTGGGAGCCTCTGTCAGATACAATTTGAGAGGGTATCCCATGTAGGCGAAAAATCTCCCTAGCGAATATCTCTGCCAATTCGGGAGAAGACGGGAGTTTAGGCAGAGGAATGAAGTGAGCCATCTTAGTGAATCTGTCAACCACGGTGAGGATAACAGTCTGTTTTTTAGAGATAGGTAGATCGACAATAAAGTCCATGGCCAAACAGGACCATGGTTTCTCTGGAACCTCTAAGGGGTGCAGGAATCCACATGGGAGCGTATGGGGTTGTTTGGTTTTAGTACAAACCTCACATGCAGCGATGAAATCTTTAGTATCCCTACGTAAAGCAGGCCACCAGAAGTCTTTAGAGATTAAAGCATACGTCTTGCGAATACCAGGATGTCCCGCCACTTTGCTGTCATGGAAACACTGCAACAGTTCCAGTTGAAGAGCAGGAGGAACGAAATGTCGACCCGCAGGAGTCTGTTTAGGTGCTAGATGTTGCAGCTTAATGATCTCGGCCAGTAACGGAGAATGAATCCTGAGATTCGTATTAGCAACAATATTGCATTTCGGAACTATAGAAGAAAGAACCGGTTCAGGTACAGTAGAAGGTTCATATTGGCGAGATAAAGCATCGGCTTTAGAGTTCTTAGAACCAGGTCTGTAAGTCAGCACATAATTGAAGTGAGTCAGGAATAAGGACCAACGAGCTTGCCTAGAGGACAAACGCTTAGCTTCCCCAATATAGGACAAATTCTTGTGGTCTGTTAAAATAGTAATAGGGTGTAAGGTCCCCTCCAATAAATGTCTCCACTCCTTTAGGGCTTTAATGACCGCTAACAGTTCCCTGTCTCCGATGTCATATCTGCTCTCAGGCCCAGAAAGTTTCTTGGAAAAAAAACCACAGGGGTGTAATGGTTTGTCCACCCCTAATCTTTGTGACAAAACCGCACCTACTCCTGTCTCAGAGGCATCGACCTCGAGTAGAAACGGCAAAGTCGTATCAGGATGGACTAATATCGGAGCAGAAGCAAAAAGTTCTTTGAGATTCTTGAAAGCAGCGAGAGCTTCAGTAGACCACGTCTTAGTATCCGCGCCCTGTTTGGTCATATTGGTAATGGGCGCAATAATAGAAGAATAACCCTTAATGAAGCGCCTATAATAATTGGAAAACCCAATAAACCTCTGAATAGCCTTGAGTCCCTTAGGCAATGGCCAATCTAAAATAGACTGAAGTTTGTCAGGGTCCATTTTAAAGCCTTCCCCAGAAATCACGTATCCAAGAAAGTCTATCTGGGTCTGGTCAAAACTGCATTTTTCCAACTTACAGTATAAACCGTGTTGCAGAAGTTTGTGTAATACCTTTCTGACTTGGTGGGTTTCAATCTCTCTAGAGTGTATGAGTTTGTCATCCAGGTAGACAATAACACAATCATGTTGAAACTCCCTAAGAACTTCGTTAATCAAATCTTGAAAAACTGCAGGTGCATTACAAAGACCAAAAGGCATGACCATAGCGGGTATTAAACGCTGTCTTCCACTCATGGCCTTGCTGAATTCTCACCAAGTTGTATGCCCCTCTGAGGTCCAACTTGGTGAAAATTTTAGAGCCCTTTAGCCGATCAAAGAGCTCGGTAATCAAGGGGATAGGATAGGCATTTCTGATGGTTATTTTATTCAGACCTCGGTAATCGATACAAGGTCTGAGTGAACCATCCTTCTTTTTTACAAAAAAAAATCCAGCCCCAGCAGGAGAGGAAGATCTCCTAATGAATCCCTTGTCTAAATTCTCCTGAATATACTCCTCTAAAACAGAATTCTCTTTAGTAGATAGAGGGTATACATTGCCCCTGGGAGGCATGGTACCAGGTAATAAATTAATTTTACAATCAAATGTCCTGTGTGGAGGCAGTGTATCAGCGTTCTTCTTGTCGAACACTGCTTTTAAGTCCAGGTACAGAGGGGGTATCTGTATCCCCGTAGACTGGTTAGACTGGTTAGAACTGTCTGGTGTGTTAATTACAGCCAAAGGAGATACCCTGCGTAAACACCTCTCCTAACAACCCTGGCCCCATGAGAGTATTTCCCCTCTCTCCCAATAGATATTAGGGTTATGTCTCTTTAACCATGGGTACCCCAGGACTATGGGAACAGAAGGAGACGAAATGAGCATAAGTGATAAGTTCTCCTCGTGTAAGATACCAACCGTTAGGTTAATGGGTATAGTCTCACGAGAGATAACAGGCTCGAGTAGCGGTCTACCATCTATGGCCTCAACGGCCAAGGGTGTATCTCTTAACTGGGATGGGATAGTGTTTTTAGTAGCAAAGGCTTGGTCGATAAAATTCTCAGCAGCTCCGGAATCTATCAAGGCCATAGTCTTTAGTACTCCCTTCTCCCACGTTAAAGAAACTGGTAGCAGAAGCCTGTGATCTTTATAATTATGCGTAGAGGACAAAATAGAAACACCCAAGGCCTGTCCTCTAGAGAAACTTAGGTGCGGGCGTTTCCCGAGCGAATGGGACAATTCAGGCGCAAGTGACCTCTGACTCCACAATACATACATAATCCCTCCCTTCTCCTGTACTGTCTCTCCTCTTCTGAGAGGCGAGTATTGCCTATCTGCATAGGTTCAGGAAACAGTGGGGTATTGGAATCAGGGCTTAGAAATGCGGGTGCTAATTTAAAGGCAGGTCTCAGGTTCCTCTCTCGAGTGTTCTGTCTCTCTCTTAAACGCTCATCAATACGAGAAATGAACGAAATTAAATCCTCTAAATTCTCAGGGAGCTCCCTAGTAGCAACCTCGTCAAGGATAACATCTGATAGCCCGTTCAAGAATACATCCATATAAGCCTGCTCATTCCACTTGACTTCTGCTGCCAGAGACCTGAACTCTAGTGCATAATCCACTAGTGTTCGGTTCTCCTGTCTCAGGCGCAACAGTAATCTGGCTGCATTGACCTTTCTACCAGGCGGGTCAAAAGTTCTTCTAAAGGCAGCTACAAAGGCATTATAATTATATACCAACGGGTTATCGTTCTCCCATAATGGGTTGGCCCATCTCAGAGCTTTCTCAATGAGTAAGGTGATAATAAATCTAACTTTTGCCCTATCGGTAGGATAGGATCGAGGTTGCAATTCAAAGTGAATACTGATCTGGTTTAAAAAACCACGACACTTCTCAGGTGAACCACCATAGCGTACTGGTGGGGTAATACAGGAAGAGGCACCTACAGTGTCTACCTCTAGGCCTGAACTTACAGAGGAAATAGGAGTAGGACGCGTCTCCTCTGGTGGGTTATTAGCACGAGATAATAACGCCTGTAGTGCTAAGGCCATTTGGTCCATTCTGTGTTCCATGGCGTCAAACCTGGAATCAGAGGAACCAACCTGACTGTTTGTACCTGCAGGATCCATTGGCCCTGTCGTAATGTCAGGATCGGGACAGGGATCCAACACGCAAAGTACAAACAGGTACAGGGTACGTATACCGGACCTTAGAATGGCCGGACTAACGTACGGAGAGTATAGAGAATGGTCAGAGACAAGCCGAGGTCGAGGGAACGAGAGGACAGGTAAGCGAGGAACAAGCCGGGTCAAGGATAACAGAGGTAAACAGAGTAAGACAAACGAGCCGGGTCGGAACCAAAAGGATAACTGAAAAACACCAGAGCACTGTGTGACTAGACAGGCTAGAACCACGACAGGGCAATGAGCAACAGGGCGAAGTATGTTTAAATACCCTGGCTAGAGGGGATAGACACGCCTCCGACGAGTCCTGATTAGTCTCCAATGGATTGAGTGACAGGTCGTTCCGGATTGGCGTCATGACGTCGGTCTCCGGGCGCCCTGCTACATAAGGAAGTGACTCCCTCGCGGCCGGCGTTTATGTGACCGGGTCGACCGCGAGGAACAGGAGAAACCTGGCGTCCGGACGGATAAACGTTTAAGTCTCTACCTCTCTCGGAGGCAGAGACTTCAGGTACCCTGACATCCCCAAAGTGGCATCGTCTGATGCGAAACCTGAACTCCTACCAGCTGGCATTGTGCTCCTTCTAATTAACACGCCTGATTAACATTGCCTGACACCTCCACTGTCAGTATCTATTTAATTGTTTTTGTTTACAGTTATGGTTTCCTCTTTTGGTTTAAAATTTCTTGTGATTCCTCAGCTCAATGCCTTTAGATAGGCACACTCTGCTTACATAACTTAAAATGTTACACGTATCTGGGCGCCTCTTAGGTGTTCTAATCTCTCTGTCTGTCATAATATATGTTTCCTAGCTTACCCAGGCATTCTGACCAGAAATACATAGTACACCCTGACTACTACTCTATTAAATCAATACTTTAATAAATTTGTGCATGGTCTTTCGAATGACTTGCAGTGTTCTGTCATGTACATAAAATTGTCATATATCTTAAAATGCTTGCTTATGCTGTTGGGGCATGGCAGATATGTTGTATATCTCTATGCACGACAAAAATAAAGAATGAAATATATATATATATCATTTATTGTGACAATTAATATTTGAATATTCAAGTATAACATAAGTATACAATATAGCTGCAGTTATAACACAATTACAGATATCTCAATACCAACAGTTATATCCACATTAATTAAATTTTCAACAAGATTTACTAACGAAAACTTCAGCTTCAGCTAGACACTCTTTAACACAGAACACAGATCCCGGCATCACACAACAGCACAGCTTACAGACAACTTTTTCTGTCAGTTTGAATCACAGTTAACTCATTCACTGCTGGCTACAATGCTCACAAGAAAAACACCTTTAATATTGTAATTAACAAATACAATATTTCTCACATAAAAATCAGTTAAAATATGCCTTTCCCATCCAGTAACCAAAATAATAATGCAACCAATTTTTTTACACTGCAGATGATTAACTTTCCTGATTAAAGATTAACTATCCCTAAATTCAGATAAGCCAATATCTCTGGATAATAGTTTGATATGCTAAACTTGGCAAATTACCAGTAAATATATTGGTCACTTATTCCACCTGCAGGAATGGAATGTGGAACTATATATTCCCTCAGCAAATTTAGATTTCAAATTTAGAAATCTGATCATCCATATCCAGGTATATTTCTACTTTTAGTAAAAATGTATTAATTTAAATTAAATTAAATAAAACCAGCATATTTAGCAGCTTTCTTGTAAAAATTCCTTAAGCTTGGAGATGTATTCCTTCCATGATGACTGCAGATATGAGTAAGTTTTTTAATGGAGATTGTAATTAAGACAGTTCTGGTTATTAAAAGATTCCATATTTAGTTGGAAGAGATACAGTGTTAGATTAACCCCTTAAGGACACATGACATGTGTGACATGTCATAATTCCCTTTTATTCCAGAAGTTTGGTCCTTAAGGGGTTAAGGTTGACACCTAGACTTTGTTCAATAGATGGTGTTGTAACTATTACATTGCCTGTCTACATAAAAGTCATCAGAAATAATCACCGCTAAATCCCTTTCCTCAGATGTGGAGGTTACGACTCTATCAAATATTCTGTACTTTGCCCTTTGACATGATCTCCCTGAAGTAAACCCATGTTGTCTCTGATCTTGAAATCCATGCGTTTTTAGATGTTCAACAATCCTATCCTTTAACATGGTTTCCATTACTGTTTCCACTACTCTAGTAAGGCTTATTGGCCTAGAGTTGCCCAACTCCTCCCTACTACCTTTCTTGTGAATGGGCACAACATTCGCCAACTTCCAATCTTCTGGGACTACTCCTGTTAACAATGATTGGTTAAATAATTCTGTTAATGGTTTTGCTAGTACACCACTAAGCTCTTTTAATAACCTTGGGTGTATTCCATCAGGTCCCATTGACTTATTTGTCTTTACTTTTGACAGTTGAAATAGAACCTCTTCCTCTGTAAACTCACATGTAACAAATGACTAATTTGTTCTTTTTTCCTAACTGAGGCCCCTTTCTGTCATTTTCATCTGTAAATACTGAACAAAAATATTAATTGAGGCAGTCAGCTAGACCTTTATCCTCTTCTACATGCCTTCATTCTTTTGTCTTTAATCTAACTAATCCTTGTTTTACCTTTCTTTTCTCATTTATGTATCTAAAAAATGTTTTGTCCCTGTTTTTTTACTGACTGTGATATTTTCTCTTCTGTGTGTGATTTGGAAGCTTTTATAACTTGCTTAGCCTCTTTCTGCCTAACCTTATAGATCATTCTGTCTTCCTCACTCTGTTTTTTTTTTTTATAATTACTAAATGCTAACTTTTAATTTTTTTTACTGTTTTGGCCACATCTGCAGAGTGTTTTTTTTTATTTGCTTTTACTGACAAGCCTAATGCAATTTTCTGTTGCCTTCAGCAGTGCAACTTTTAAATAATCCAATTTCTCTTGGACTCCATTTAAATTGTTCCACTCTGATATTGACTCCTTTACACATATTCTATTTTTAGAAAAGTCTGTTTTTTTAAAGTCTAAAAATATTTGTTTTTGTGTGGTATGACTCAGTCACTGTTCTTATATAGTAACAAATAAGAATATGGGGAAAAAAGTAAGATTTTTGGTGCTACTATTACCTAGTGTGAATCACTCAACCACACAGATTATTAAAGTGCAAAGAAAAGATAATGGTGAAAGCACTCAATACATGCAATTATAAGTTTACCAGTACTGTCTTGAACATATATCCAAAACAACAAGACATATAAAAGAACCATAGGGTAATACTGTCATAAATATGAATAATGACCATATGTTACTGGTTAAACTCACATGGCTCTGAGTCACTTATACAAGCTGACTCAGAATATGAACTTGAAATGGAGATGAAAGCCTTTTAAACAGGACGTCCTGTATTGGTGTAAGTGGATCCTCCCTGGGTGTAGTCTTTACAATTATTCCAGGATACAGGATCAAATTAAACTTGTTTATTTAATACAAAATAAAAAGATATTTAAGAAATCAAATACAGATGCAAATTGTCCATAAAGTGTACCACGACGCGTTTCGGCAAAGAAGCCTTTCTCAAGTGGTGCTGTCTGTTCATCTCCGATGTTTCTATTTTTATTTGAAAGATTTGGCGCCTTTCCCGCGGTGTTCGTGTCTTCTTACTTCCGCTTTCATCATCATTCATCGTCCGACGTGTTCCCTACGTCATGACGTCATGATGTCATTCCGGCGCCGTATGCCGGAAGTGTTGCGGGCGCCATTTTGAAAAGTCCATTCTATACATGATTTTCCAGTCCTTTATAAAATTAGTCGTTTTGACATAAATAAGGACGTAAATGGTTACAATGATTAATAAAAGCTTCTAAAAGAGGGAAATAAAGGAAAAGGATGATTAAATAGAAGGAATTAGCCATAAGAAATATGTTTGTATATAAAAACGACACTATTGTCAATCTGTTAAATATACACTCCAAAATAATTTAAAGAGACAGTTTAAAAGCTCCAATTTAAAATTTACAAATATTATTATATATATGAATTGACTTCAAAGTCTGCATTTAAACCATATGGGGACAGAGTTTCCATATTGAAAATCCATTTCATTTCAGTTTTACTAAGGAGGTTCTCTATGCCCCCTCCCCTCCAATGTACTTTAGCTGTTTCTATTCCCACAAATTCAATACCATTTGTACTACCTCCGTGGACTTCTAAAAAAAAATTTGACACACTATGTAGGGTAAATGTCCTATTAATATTATAAATATGTTCCCTAATTCGTATTTTGAGTGGTCTAGATGTTTTACCAATGTACTGAAACCCACAAGGGCAGATAATCATATAAATTACATTTTTGGAATTGCAAGTAAAAAAGGATTTAATATCATAAGATTTTTTGTTGTGGAATGAAAAAAATTTAGTGATATTCTTCTTTTTATGCTTTCTTAAAGTGCAGCCTCTACATGTCCCACAATAGTAAAAACCATTCTCTCATTTAAACATAGTTAAAAATTGTGGATTATTTTCCTTATCTAATAAACTCGAAGTTAAAACCTGTTTAAGACTTTTTGCTCCTCTAAAAATAACTTTAGGTTTTACCCCTAGATACTGTTGTATATCTTGATTCTGTTCTAAAATGTGCCAGTTTTTCTTAATTATTTTTTGTAATTGATTGCTGTTAGAACTATAGTTAAAAATAATGGGTACAGTAGGGTTATCCTCTTTTTGTTCTTTTTTCTTATATTTTAAAATATTTTGTCTTGGCTCTGTCTTGTCCAACTTCATCCTTTATACATTTTAAAGAGTCTTGATTATAACCCTTTTCCACCAGTTGATTTATTAAAACCTTTGTCTGTTCTTCATATTGTTGAATTTCTGTACAGTTATGTTTGATTCTTAGGAATTGTCCTTTTGTTATGTTTGCCAACCAAGGTCTAAAATGGCAACTTTTTAAATTAATAAAACTATTTACATCTACCAGTTTAAAAAAAGTTTTGCTTTTAATCTGCTTTTCCTCAATATAGATGCATAAGTCCAAAAAATTAACTGTTTGGGTACTGATCTCATATGTTAAATTGATGTTCCAACTATTTTGGTTAAGATTATTTAAAAAAACTTAAAAGGGACTCTTGTGTTCCTCTCCACACTAAAAAAGAATGTCTATATATCGTTTGTAGAGGACCAGACTTGCCCCAAATTCTGACCAGACTTGCCCCAAATTCTGAAAATCTCAAGTTCTTCCCAGTGAACCATGAACAGATTTGCATAACTTGGGGCAAATCTGGCCCCCATAGCCGTTGCCTTAGTCTGTAAATAAAAATTATTTTCAAACAAAAAAAAATTGTTAAAAAGAATCATTTGGATGCCCTCTATAATAAAATCTATCTGTTGGGAGTTCAAATCTGTATCTTTATTCAAAAAATGTCTAGCAGCCTCGCAACCTCTCTCGTGTTCTATAATGGTATAGAGGCTGCTAGTTGGAACATCAATTTAACATATGAGATCAGTACCCAAACAGTTAATTTTTTGGACTTATGCATCTATATTGAGGAAAAGCAGATTACCGTATATACTCGAGTATAAGCCGACCCGAATATAAGCTGAGGCCCCTAATTTTATCCCAAAAAACTGGGAAAACTTATTGACTCGAGTATAAGACTAGGGTGGGAAATGCAGCAGCTACTGGTAAATTTCTAAATAAAATTAGATCCTAAAAAAATTACATTAATTGAATATTTATTTACAGTGTGTGTATATAAGGCATGCAGTGTGTGTATATGAATGCAGTGTGTGTGTATATGAATGCAGTGTGTGTATGAGTGCAGTGTGTGTGTATGGGTGCAGTGTGTGTGTGTGAATGCAGTGTGTGTGTATAAGTGCAGTGTGTGTGAGTGCAGTGTGTATGAGTGCAGTGTGTATGACTGCAGTGTGTGTGTATGAGTTCAGTGTGTGTTTGAATGCAGTGTGTATGAGTGCAGTGTGTGTGTGTATGAATGCAGTGTGTGTATGAGTGCAGTGTGCATGACTGCAGTGTGTGTATGACTGCAGTGTGTGTATGACTGCAGTGTGTGTATGACTGCAGTGTGTGTGTATGAGTGCAGTGTGTGTATGAGTGCAGTGTGTATGTATGAATGCAGTGTGTGTGTATGAGTGCAGTGTGTATGAGTGCAGTGTGTATGAGTGCAGTGTGTATGACTGCAGTGAGTGTATGACTGCAGTGTGTGTGTGTGAGTGCAGTGTGTGTGTGTGAGTGCAGTGTGTATGTATGAATGCAGTGTGTGTGTATGAGTGCAGTGTGTGTATGAGTGCAGTGTGTGCAGTGTGTATGTATGAGTGCAGTGTGTGTGTGTATGAATGCAGTGTGTGCAGTGTGTATGTATGAGTGCAGTGTGTGTGTGTATGAATGCAGTGTGTGTGTATGAGTACAGTGTGTGTGTGTGTGTGTGTATGAATGCAGTGTGTGTGTGATGCAGAGTGTGATGCAGAGCCTTGGTGGGGGGTGGGCATTTTTAATATTTTTTTTATTATTATTATTTTATTTTATTTTTGTTATATTATTATTTATTTATTTTTATTATTATTTTTATTATTATTTAATTATTATTATTAATTATTTTTTTTCGTCCCCCCTCCCTGCTTGATACATAGCAGGGAGGTGGGCTCTCCTTCCCTGGTGGTCCAGTGGCATTGGCAGTTCAGTGGGGGAGGATGGGGGCTGGCATAGAGCACTTACCTCTCCTGCAGCTCCTGTCAGCTCCCTCCTCCTCCACGCCGGTCCGCAGGGCCGCCATCAGGGGGTGACAACCATGACGGTTGTCACGGGCCCGGCGGTCCTGGGGGGCCCGGACTGCTTTGGCAGTCCAGGGCCCCACAATTACACTCTGCACATATATATAGCGATCATCGCTATATATATGTGCAGCCGCGGGCCCCCCCGGCTCCCTGTATTTGCAGAGGGGGCCCAGCGGACTGCAGGAGCACTTTCCAGCATTTGCCTAACTCTAACTCCCGCGAGATGTGCGGTCGGTAGAGCGTTGCATGGGTTACCATGGCAACACTCTGCGCGACGCGCAAACCACGTCTCGCGGGAGTGAGAGACCGGGAAATGCTGGAAAGTGCTCCTGCAGTCCGCTGGGCCCCCTCTGCAAATACAGGGAGCCGGGGGGCCCAGAATGCCACCGGGCCGGACCACCAGGGATCAAATAATCTTCCCCCCTCCCTGAACCAGGTAAGAAACAGGGAGGGGGGAATAACGTTCATTACATTACATACATACACTAATTAACACACACACTGCATTTATTACACAAACACACACACTGCATTCATTACACTAACACACACACTGCATTTATTACACAAACACACACACTGCATTCATTACACTAACACACACACTGCATTTATTACACTAACACACACACACTGCATTCATTACACTAACACACACACACTGCATTCATTATACTAACACACACACACTGCATTCATTACACTAACACACACACTGCATTTATTACACTAACACACACACTGCATTTATTACACTAACACACTGCATTTATTACACTAACACATACACTGCATTTATTACACTAACACACACTGCATTTATTACACTAACACACACTGCATTCATTACACTAACACACACACTGCATTTATTACACTAACACACACACTGCATTCATTACACTAACACACACACTGCATTTATTACACTAACACACACACTGCATTTATTACACTAACACACACACTGCATTTATTACACTAACACACACACTGCATTTATTACACTAACACACACTGCATTTATTACACTAACACACACACTGCATTCATTACACTAACACACACACTGCATTCATTACACTAACACACACACTGCATTCATTACACTAACACACACTGTATTCACAACACTAACACACACTCTGCATTCACTTCACTAACACACACACTGCATTCACTTCACTAACACACACTCTGCATCCACTACACTAACACACACATACTGTATTCACTACACTGACACACACTCTGCATTCACTACACCGACACACACTCTGCATTCACTACACCGACACACACTCTGCATTCACTACACCGACACACACTCTGCATTCACTACACTGACACACACTCTGCATTCACTACACCGACACACACTCTGCATTCACTACACCGACACACACTCTGCATTCACTACACACACACACACACACTGCATCCACTACACTAACACACACACTCTGCATCCACTACACTAACACACACACTCTGCATTCACTACACTGACACACACACTCTGCATTTATTACACTGACACACACTCTGCATTCACTACACTGACACACACTCTGCATTAACTATACACACAGCATCCACTACACAAACATCCTGTATTCACAGTACACACACTACATCCACCACACATTTAAACATTCTGCATTCACTATTCAGAGACACTGCGTCTAAAACACACACTACATCCACTAAACACATTGCATCTAGTACACACAAAAACTACATCCACTACACAAACACACTACATCCACTACACACACTGCATCCGCTACACAAACACACACTCTGCATTCACTGCACAAACAGTATCTAATACACACAAACACTACATCCATTACACACATTCTAATTCAACGATACACACCACATTCAGTCCTGCATCATTGTTTGCGGACTAGGTAAGAGTCCTGTGGGCGGACTCGTGGGTGGGCCGGGGGGGATGGGGCGGGGCGGGGGGGCCCAGACCTTGTGCTTTGTCAGGGGCCCCAAAATTTCTGGTGGCGGCCCTGCCGGTCCGTGCAGCTCTTCTGTCAGCTCACACTGTAAGTCTCGCGAGAGCCGCACTATGACCCCGCGGCTCTCGCGAGACTTACACTGGGAGCTGACAAAGGGTGCTGAACGGACCGCCGCGGAGGAGAAGGGAACTGACAGGAGCTGCAGGAGAGGTAAGCGCTCGCTGCCAGCCCCCTGTCTGTATTATGGCAATGTAAATTGCCATAATACAGACAAAACTCGAGTATAAGCCGAGTTGGGGTTTTTCAGCACAAAAAATGTGCTGGAAAAACTCGGCTTATACTCGAGTATATACGGTAAAAGCTAAACTTTTTTGAAACTGGTAGATGTAAATAGTTTTATTAATTTAAAAAGTTGCCATTTTAGACCTTGGTTGGCAAACATAACAAAAGGACAATTCCTAAAAATAAAAAGTAACTGTACAGAAATTCAACAATATGAAGAACAAACAAAGGTTTTAATAAATCAACTGGTGAAAAAGGGTTATAATCAAGACTCTTTAAAATGTATAAAGGATGAAGTTGGACAAGAGCCAAGACAAAATACCCTACTGTACCCATTATTTTTAACTATAGTTCTAACAGCAACCAATTACAAAAAATAATTAAGAAAAACTGGCACATTTTAGAACAGGATCAAGATATACAACAGTATCTAGGGGTAAAACCTAAAGTTATTTTTAGAGGAGCAAAAAGTCTTCAACAGATTTTAACTTCGAGTTTATTAGATAAGGAAAATAATCCACAATGTTTAACTATGTTTAAAAGAGAGAATGTTTTTTTACTATTGTGGGACATGTAGAGGCTGCACTTTAAGAAAGCATAAAAATAAGAATGGCACTAATTTTTTTTCATTCCACAACAAAAAATCTTGTGATATTAAATCCTTTTTTACTTGCAATTCCAAAAATGTAATTTATATGATTATCTGCCCTTGTGGCTTTCAGTACATTGGTAAAACATCTAGACCACTCAAAATACGAATTAGGGAACATATTTATAATATTAATAGGAAATTTACCCTACATAGTGTGTCAAAACATTTTTTAGAAGTCCACGGAGGTAGTACAAATGGTATTGAATTTGTGGGAATAGAAGCAGCTAAAGTACATTGGAGGGGAGGGGACATAGAGAACCTCCTTAGTAAAACTGAAATGAAATGGATTTTTAATATGGAAACTCTGTCCCCATATGGTTTAAATGCAGACTTTGAAGTCAATTCATATATATAATAATATTTGTAAATTTTAAATTGGAGCTTTTAAACTGTCTCTTTAAATTATTTTGGAGTGTATATTTAACAGATTGACAATAGTGTAGTTTTAATATACAAACATATTTCTTATGGCTAATTCCTTCTATTTAATCATCCTTTTCCTTTATTTCCCTCTTTTAGAAGATTTTATTAATCATTGTAACCATTTACATCCTTATTTATGTCAAAACAACTCATTTTAAAAAAGCACTGGCAAATCATGTATAGAATGGACTTTTCAAAATGGCGCCCGCAACACTTCCGGTATACGGCGCCGGAATGACGTCATGACGTGTGGAACACATCGGACGATGAAAGATGAGGAAAGCGGAAGTAAGAAGACACGAACACCGCGGGGAAAGGCGCCAAATCTTTCAAATAAAAATAGAAACATCGGAGATGGACAGACAGCACCACTTGAGAAAGGCTTCTTTGCCGAAACGCGTCGTGGTACACTTTATGGACAATTTTTATCTGTATTTGATTTCTTAAATATCTTTTTATTTTGTATTAAATAAACAAGTTTAATTTTATCCTGCATCCTGGAATAATTGTAAAGACTACACCCAGGGAGGATCCACTTACACCAATTTTAAACCCCAGAATTTAAACCCCAGAATACCTTAGCTCATTGCCCTGTCGTGGTTTCGGTTCCTGTTATCCGAGAATGTGTTTTCCTGATCTTGTTATTGATATTCTTGGTATTTGACTTTGGCTATTCCTGACTATTCTAGTTTCAGATTTCCCTGACTTGGCTTACTTATCGATCTTGTGTATTTCTGGCTACTTGACCGTTCTCTATTTTTCAACATATTAACCCGGCCATTCTAAGGACTGGTTTACGTTCTGTCTGCTTGTAAATGTTACATAGTTCTGCATGCTCGATCATATAGTTGTCGTGACAATTACATAATCTGCTTAGTTTGCATCACATATCACATAATATCACATATTTTGATCAGAAGGGTTTAAAAACATAAAGCAAGGGGAAAGGGGGAATCCCTGCCTAGTACCATTATGAAGACCATATTTGATTGTATGTGAAATCTCATTTATGTTAGCCACAATGTAGGCCAGGCATGATTATTATTATTATTCAAATTAAAGATAAGTTGATCTAGCAAAAGACCACATTTATTAAACATGAATGTATCACTAAATCCATCTTCTCTTTCTCGCTCACTCTTCTAGCCATTTCAGATTAGTGGAAGAACATAAGACACTCTAGGGTGTTTACTACAGTACAATTTCATAATAAATTAGAAATTTTAGTACAAAATTACTACATTGGAAAAAAGAATAGAAGCCACCATGTTTTCATTTTGGCAATTTTTAAAGTCAGTTTACAGCAAGGAAGACATTTATCATCCAGAGTAGTGACAGTTCCCCTTTAATGTAACACTTGAAAATATATTGTGATCTAGTAGGACTCGGATATAACTTAGTAATTGTTTGTTTTGTTTTTGCAGAGTTCTCTGTCAAAAGTTTCTGTACATTTGTGGACATCACTAACTTCTCCAGGCTGCAGGTTCTACGATTGGATGGAAATGAGATCCAAAGAAATGCTATCCCACCAGACACACCCCTCTGCTTGCGTAATACTGACATCATCCACGTCTAACTATACTGAGGAGCACACACCACGTACTGGCTCTCCTGAACACCATCACTACCAAATCACCCACATTCTGAACTTGCAAATGGTCTCAGTGCTATTCACTACACCAGGAATTCCCCAGTCAGTTCCTGACTATTCCTTTTTAAGTGTGTAACACTGATAAACAATAATTAATATAAGTGAATATGTGCACTAGAATAATTAATCAATTAAAAAGAAAAGTTTAATAGTGATGTTTAGTTGCTGTCAGGATGAGAAGTAAGGGGATTATAGTAACAAATCTACATAAACATGACACTATGCTTTAATCTATTCTTCTGTGCTGCTTCTGTGAAATGAGTCTTTACAAAATACAAAGTGCAAAAGAAACACCCCCACCAAAACAGAAATGTATTTTTGGGATATCATAGAAAGCTCAAACACAGTGAGAACGCATAGATATTCTAATAATATATTACATTAACTGCGCTTGAGAGTAGCAGATCATTTGCTCTTTATAAAAGATAACGTCAAGGAAAATGCTCAGTAAGGACTTCATGAATGTGGTCAGTTACACTCTCCTTGTTGTATGTTCGTGGAGCCTGTTAACTGCATTTATACCCTGTTGTGCACATAAACCATAGCACCACTGCATCCATTTTTATCCATTTTTGTGCTTTCTGAAGGCACCTGTCCTATACCATGAAATGCATCATAGTGACACCGTAACTCCTATCAGAAAGGAGTTGTTTACAAAAAGGTAAATTCTGGTGCAATGTTCTGAAGGTGGATCAGCATGAACATTCCACCAGTTTGTATAGTGGCTGTTGCCCTTATAGAACTTTGACATGGCACTGTTACATGCTGCAGAGCATAACGTGCCCATAAGGTACTTAGACAAGTGACCCAAAACTCTCTTGAAGATGAGACTACACTACCCAAAGTCTGTTTAGACGCCAAGACAAGATAATGTTGTGATACATGGACAGTACTTGTATCACCCCTGATTTTAGAAAACAAGTTGTTGATCCAACTCCTGCTGCAACACTTGATAATCCCCATATTAGAAAGGTATGGAATTTGTAGGTCCTGTAGGTAGAATCAGATTGTGCAGTATTAGTAGGCAACTACTTGTTACACGGTTCCTGCATACTTTATGCTGCAGGTCACCAGTATCCTACAGTTTTCTACTACAGGAGTACTGTTAGTTTCCTTATCCTGCCTGAAATTATCATGAAAGAAACTTAGATAAAATGGTACACTATATGGCAGAGGAGCAGAGGTTGGCATCATTCATTTAAACAAGTAAAATGAAGCAATTGCAGTTTTTTATTCTGCTAACCAGATAACATGGCAGAAAACTGCACTTATAATCATTACTCTTAAAGTATCTTGCATGCACAAGGGCATGTTTACAATGCAGTCTAACAGTAAAAGTGAAGAATATTTTAGATAACTTCTACATAATCCCATAATGCACTGCCGTAACAACTTCAACAATACAGCCAATCCACTATATACAATATGTAGTTAGGGGCAGATTTACATCATGAACCTGTAGACACAACATTTTCAAACACCCCTAATCCCCCAATCCCTTACAAATTATTAAAAAGAAAAGTTGACTGTTTAAATATGATAAATATTGTTGAATATACACACACATATAGAGTGATTGTGTGCATGTATATGTGTGTGCATGTATTAACAGTGTGCATAAATGTCTGAGTGCATATCTATGTGTGTATGTGCGTATCAGTGTGTGTTTGTATAGAGTGCGTAGCAGCATGTGTAGTCGTGTGTCTGTAACAGTGTGTGTGTGTATAGTGTGGGTAGCAGCATGTTTGTTTATGTATGTGTAACTATGTGGCTAGCAGCATATATAGCGGTTTGTGTATGTGTTACAGTGTGGGAAAACAGAAAAAAAATGTGGGAACAAATTCAAATTTAAAACATAAATTTTTCAAATATTTTCATAATCTAATCACCCAAGAATAAGTGAAAGAATGCTTTAACTCACTATTAACAAGTTGGAAAAAACATACTATTCGATAAGATAAGTTAATCTTTTAACACGTTTAAGAAAAAGTATGACAAATATAGAAAAAGTACAATTACCATGGGTCATCATTGCACAAAAAATTGGACTACTGTCTCTTATCATGTTACCCTAAAAACATCACTCGGGGTCTCTGTTGTGCTGGTATTATAGCTATGATTATTATCACTATTCCTATAGTGTGATCCTAGCGTAGCAGGTAAAATGCGCATTGAGTGCTTGGACACATTACAGTGGAACCTCGGAACTCGAACTTAATCCGTTCCAGAAGACTGTTCGAGTTCCGATTTGTTTGAGTACCGAATCAATGTTTCCCATAAGAATGAATGTAAAATTGATAAATCCATTCAGGACCCCCAAAATTGCAGCATTTTACATTTATATGTAAGCATTAAAAATAATTCTCAAATTATATTACGTGCAATCTTCCTCTTCCTCTTGTTCTCCTCTGTCCTGCCCCCCTGCAGCTCACCTCTCTGCTCCCCGTTGCTGGGAGGAGTGGAGACCCTCAGAGTCACAGTCAGTACAGTTCCCCTCGGTTAAGGTTTTGGGGTCCCCCCTTTAGACAGGGTGTCTGAGCCTGAAGAGGAAGGTGATGAGGATGATGAAGCCGAGGAGGTACCTGGATCCATGTCCTGGGAAAGTTTGTCTTCCATGGTGAGCTCACTGTCTGCTTGTCGCCGAGCACAGTCAGGCAATCCCAGTGAGAGCGGAGTGTGCCCTCACGGGCTCCTAGCTGGCCAGCTCCCACCTGGTGAGATTGGAGAGGATGTGGTGAAAGCTGACTGGAGGAGTCACATAGCCCCGGTGAGCGGCTCTTTGATGTTCGAGTACCAAAGATTGTTCGGTACCGAGACATTTTTTTCCTCAAAATTTGTGTTCGACTTCCAAATTGTTAGAGAATGGGACCATTCGGGTTCTGAGGTTCCACTGTATTTATACTTTTGTCCTTGTTCTCCTTCCTATATCCTGATGGGAATTTCTGAATGCAGGGTTCTGGAATGCTGGAAAATTACTAGTGAAATCCGTTTGTATTAAGCCTTCGGACAAGGGACAGAATAGGGAACAACCATTCCAGCTTTCTGCTCTCTAGTGTCTCTGTTTGGGATCTAGCTTGGTAAATGTAGCCTTTGGAGTAGATTTTCGTATTATACTATGTTAGTATAGTTACATTACTAGTCATAGGCTATAGGAATAGTAGCTATATGACCAGCGCAACATAGACCCCTAGTGGCAGTTTTTGGGATAACATAATAAAAGATAGTAGTGCAATAGTGACCCCTGGTGATTGTTTGGGGTTACACAGGAAGGGATTCAAATGGATTGATATATGTACTTTATCAATTAGTGCTTTTTTCTATGTTTGTACTTTTTCTTATACTTGTTGATAGATAAAGGTACCTTATTGAATAGTAAGTTTTCCAACTTGTTGATAGTTAGTGGAGACATTATTTCACCAGTATATAGATAATTAATTAGGTGATTAGATAATGACCTTTATTCTAAGTATCATAATAAAAGTTATGTTTTAAATTGGATTTTCCCCCCTCATTTTCCTTTTTCTGTTTAGTCAAACAGAAGGGCTTAAACTCCTTAAGTTTTATGGACAACTTTCCTATGTCCTAGGGATTCTTTTCTATTATATAGTTAACAGTGTGGGTAGTAGCAATGTGTGTGTAGATAGTATGGGCAGGGTAATGTGTGTGTAACATTGTAGGCAGCAATATGAGTAGCAATGTGTAGCAGTGTGTGCATTCAAGGTAGCAGTGTATGTGTGTGTATAATGCCTGGTATTTCTGAGTTGGCCATTTTGGCCTACAGTCCTGCTCTCTCCCGCAAATTGCCGTGTTCAGTCTGAGAGGGCAGACATTGCCCAAATCAAGCACCCTCAGACTGAATGCAGCGATACCAGAGTGCTGGAACATCTATTCCAGCAAGCAAACATCAGACACTGGAATAGATAATAGAGAATTTAGCAGGAAAAGTAGGCGCCCCCAACAGGCATGTGCCCACTTTGTCTAATGGGAAATTCGGCCCTGCATCCAGTTATTTTTGTGGGTGAAAAACTGTTATTTTAATTCTCTTGGCTTTCCAGAGTATCTTGGCCTAGCAAGTTCCCCTGGCAGACGTGGCATAATTATGCTATTCTTGCATTGTATTCAGCTTTATTATTCTATGAAAATCTATGAAATCCAATGTATATAAATATATATATCACTATAAATATAAAAGGTAAGAAATAAAGAGAATATATCTGTATTATATGCACAAATGAACTGAAGTTACTGACAGTCTGTTTCCATTTTCTTAATTCTTTGGTACAGCATATTGCGGTTCAGAATTGTGTGACTGTGGTTGTATGCTGCCCTCTGGTGTCATCCAAAAATATTACAATCGGCTAAAAGGCAGTGTGTAGTGGAGAATTTGTCTCCAGAGGAATGCTTGCTTTTAGTGTGGTGTGAATGAATTTTCCCATTGCAGTACCTTACAAAGGTGATATTAAACCATAAGATGGAAAATAATAAGTGAATTAAAATCTTTAATTTCTACAAAGTAGTAAGATCACTTGCTGGGTCTGCAAGATGTAAAAAAAAAAAAAAAACTCTCTCTTGCTGGATTAGAAAAAGTATTTAAAAGTGAACATAAAGAAGATTATCTTGAAGGGAAATTATCTTCAACAAATCCAATCCCCCAAAATAAAGTGGATATTAATTACCTTTAAAAAAATATTCTTTCCAAGGCAGTCTTAAAGTAAAGTCTGCAGTTTTAAGCGGACACGGTATAACAAATATGGCCATTCACTTTGATTTTAAAGAAGCCCCTGCAAGGAGTTTCCATTAGCCCCATTGAGTCCTACCATGCAGGGCAGGCTCATTGGCTCATTGAGTGCTTTCAACCAGTGAGCCAGGTTTAGCTCAGTGCTGCATTTTCTGGGCTTACAGGAAGAGTTATACACAATATATTTAGGTGGTACACCCCTACCTAGTAAAAAGTGCGAGTGTGGTGCCTAGTTTTAGAAATAGGGATGTACTCTCAAAATTATAGTGATTACAAATACATGTAAACAAAACAGAAATAAATTATAGTGTAGTAAGTAAACACAAAAACGTGAGTGGAAATTAACTCACAATGTAGAGAGCCTTTTCAGGATATAGGCTCTAAACTCTGCAGCCTCTGTGCAGTTAACGTGGCAAACAACCTCTCTTCAAGGGATATTCCTTCAGCAGCTCCAAATAAAGTGAATGTGAATGAGAAATGGTAAAGAGACAAACGCCTTCTAGGTGTAGTAATTCTGATACTTTCAAAATAGTATATGATTGAATGCAATGCTCACCTGGCTTGGAGCCTTTCAGCAACTGGCCACAAGTTTAAAAAAACAATGTCACTTTGGGGGTGACATTCCCCTATCTGGAATCCAAGTAGCAGATGAAGACAGAAGAGAGTAAGTGTATTACCTTTTATTACCAATAAAATATATATTAAAAACAGTATAAATAACATAAAAATAAAAAGTACTTTTCTCCTGTCTCCGAAACACTTTTCTCCTGGAATAGCAGCTTTTTCATTCTGTAAATTCATCCTGTGTCTAGTTCCATTTTTAAATGCCCGCCAGTTCCACCCTTTTCTTTGGAGGTCCAATCCATATTCTGGAGATAAACTGGAGGTAATCTGAGGTATTCAGGAGGATAAATAAAACGTTAAGATTCGTTTGATTTAAATTATTTACCTCATTGGAATGGCAGACTTAGTTCAGTGTAATAGTTGCTATGCATTTGTTTCACGTTCCACTTTTTGGAGGTTTGGTTGTTGTCTAATGTGTAGACAGTTCTCTATCTTGCGGCAGGAGATTGTATTTTTGAAGTCTGAGATTTGTAAATTATCTGGTAAACAAACTCAGGCTGGAACTGCTGCAACTGCTGCAAAGCCACTGCCACAGAGACATACTAGGAATGGCAGATGGATTACTGTAGGATCTGGTAGACTTAGAGTTGTGGACAAAAGGCATATTGCACAGTCTGTTGCTCTACATAATTCATTTTCTGCACTTTCAGAGTGTAATGGTGTCATGGAGACAGGCACTGAGGGTAGTGGTGTTGTGGAGATAGGCACTGAGGCTAGTGGTGTTGTGCAGAGAGGCACTGAGGCTAGTGGTGTTGAGCAGAGAGGCACTGAGGCTAGTGGTGTTGTGCAGAGAGGCACTGAGGCTAGTGGTGTCGTGCAGAGAGGCACTGAGGCTACTGGTGTTGTGGAGAGAGGCACTGAGGCTAGTGGTGTTGTGCAGAGGCACTGAGGCTAGTGGTGTTGTGCAGAGAGGCACTGAGGCTAGTGGTGTTGTGCAGAGAGGCACTGAGGCTAGTGGTGTTGTGCAGAGAGGCACTAAGGCTAGTGTTGTTGTGCAGAGAGGCACTGAGGCTAGTGGTGATGTGCAGAGAGGCAATGAGGCCAGTGGTGTTGTGCAGAGAGGCTTGAAGACTATGGTGAGGCCTAATAGAAAGCAGTTGTTGTTGGGGGATTCCATCATAAGAGGTGTGGAGATGGACAATGGTGGTCTTGTGAGGTGTCTTCCCGGAGCTACTGCTCACAGAGACAGGAGAGGTATCTGTAATATTGTTAAGCAAGCAAAGCAGGAAGGGGAATTGGATGTACTTGTCCATTTAGGAACAAATGACTTGGCTTGCAATGAGGTTTCAGAGGTTAAGGAAGTTTTTAGTGTTTTTGCCAATGATATACGGCAGCTGGCTTACACACTGTCATTCTCTGAAGTTCTGCCTGTGCATAACACTCAGAATGACAGGCGGATGCGTATTAGGGACTTTAACTTGTGGCTTGGTGAATGGTGTCGGGAGCAAGGATTTGGCTTTATTTCTCATAGTAGCTCTGTTTGGAATGGAAATAAACTGTACAAAAAAGATGGTTTGCACCTTTCTCAAAAGGGAACAAATGTTCTCAGTGAGCAGTTCATAGGTTTTGCTAGGATGTATTTAAACTAGGAGGGGGGGGGGGCAAAAAGGTGATAAAACATGAATCCAATTGTCCCCCAAAACAAGGACAGAAGATGCCTGTAGCAAGTGTGTTATAAATGATAAGCTTAGAGTCATGTCAACAAATGCTCGCAGTTTAGGGAATAAGATCCATGAACTTGTGGCAATAATGGCAACTGATAGTGTAGATTTAGTCGCTGTTACTGAGACATGGTATAATAAGAAAAATGACTGGGACATAGCAATACCAGGGTACTCTTTATATAGAAAAGACAGGGAAGGCAAGAAAGGGGGAGGGGTGGCCCTGTATGTGAAGGATAGCATAAAATCTAGCCTAATAAAGGTTAGTGAGGCGAACATAGAGTCCGTTTGGGTACGTTAGAATTTGGTAATCACACAGTAACTCGTGTAGGTGTGATTTATAGGCCCCCAGGACAAATTGAAGAGTTAGATAATCTACTAGTTGAGGAAATAGCTAAAATGACAATGAAGGGGGAAGTTATCATCATGGGTGACTTTAATCTTCCTGATGTGAATTGGAAAACAAAAATAGCTACTTGTGCCAGGAGCACACATATTCTAAACTCCCTAATGGGATTGTCTCTAAAACAAGTCATTGAGGAGCCAACTCGTAAAGAGGCCATACTAGATTTAGTGTTAACAAATGGAGATTTGGTATCAGATATTACTGTAGGTGAACGTTTAGGATCCAGTGATCATCAGTCAGTGTGGTTTAACATAAGAACAGTGACTGAGTCACACCACACAAAAACAAAAGTTTTAGACTTTAGAAAAACAGACTTTGCTAAAATTAGAATATGTGTAAAGGAGTCATTATCAGACTGGAGCAATTTAAATGGAGTCCAAGAGAAATGGGATTATTTAAAAGTTGCACTACGGAAGGCAACAGAAAATTGCATTAGGCTTGTCAGTAAAAGCAAAAAATTCAAGAAACCACTGTGGTACTCCGCAGATGTGGCCAAAATAGTAAAAAACTAAAAGTTAGCATTTAGTAATTATAAAAAAAACCAGAGTGAGGAAGACAGAATGACCTATAAGATTAGGCAGAAAGAGGCTAAGCAAGTTATAAGAGCTTCCAACTCACACACAGAAGAGAAAATAGCACAGTCAGTAAAAAAGGGGGACAAAACTTTTTTTAGATACATAAATGAGAAAAGAAAAGTAAAAGAAGGATTAGTTAGATTAAAAACTAAAGAAGGAAGGTATGTAGATGAGGATAAAGGTCTAGCTGACTGCCTCAATTAATATTTTTGTTCGGTATTTACAGATGAAAATGAAGGAAAGGGACCTAAGTTAAGAAAAAGGATAAATTAGTCATTTATTACACGTGAGTTTACAGAGGAAGAGGTTCTATTTCAACTGTCAAAAGTAAAGACAAATAAGTCAATTGGACCTGATGGAATACACCCAAAGCTATTAAAAGAGCTTAGTAGTGTACTAGCAAAACCATTAACAGATTTATTTAACCAATCATTGTTAACAGGAGTAGTCCCAGAAGATTGGAAGTTAGCGAATGTTGTGCCCATTCACAAGAAAGGTAATAGGGAGGAATCGGGCAACTATAGGCCAGTAAGCCTTACTTCAGTAGTGGGGAAAGTGATGGAAACCATGTTAAAGGATGGGATTGTTGAACATCTAAAAACACATGGATTTCAAGATCAGAGACAACATGGGTTTACTTCAGGGAGATCATGCCAAACTAATCTTATTGATTTTTTTGATTGGGTAACTAAAATTATAGATCAGGGTGGGGCAGTAGACATTGCTTACCTAGATTTCAGTAAGGATTTTGACACTGTTGCACATAGAAGGCTTATCAATAAACTGCAATCTTTAAGTTTGGATTCCAATATTGTTGAATGGGTAAGGCAGTGGCTGAGTGACAGGCAACAGAGAGTTGTAGTCAATGGAGTATATTCGAAGCTTGGGCTTGTCACCAGTGGGGTACCTCAGGGATCTGTACTTGGACCCATTCTCTTTAATATTTTTATTAGTGATATTGCAGAAGGTCTTGATGGTAAGGTGTGTCTTTTTGCGGATGATACTAAGATATGTAACAGGGTTGATATTCCAGGAGGGGTAAGCCAAATGGCAAATGATTTAGGTAAACTAGAAAAATGGTCAGAGTTGTGGCAACTGACATTTAATGTGGATAAGTGCAAGATAAGTCCTAACCTCAACATCTGAGGAAAGGGATTTAGGGGTGATTATGTCTGATGACTTAAAGGTAGGCAGACAATGTAATAGAGCAGCAGGAAATGCTAGCAGAATGCTTGGTTGTATAGGGAGAGGTATTAGCAGTAGAAAGAGGGAAGTGCTCATGCCATTGTACAGAACACTGGTGAGACCTCACTTGGAGTACTGTACACAGTACTGGAGACCATTTCTTCAGAAGGATATTGATACCTTAGAGAGAGTTCAAAGAAGGGCTACTAAACTGGTTCATGGATTGCAGGATAAAACTTACCAGGAAAGGTTAAAGGATCTTAACATGTATAGCTTGGAGGAAAGACGAGACAGGGGGGATATGATAGAAACATTTAAATACATAAAGGGAATCAACACAGTAAAGGAGGAGACTATATTTAAAAGAAGAAAAACTACCACAACAAGAGGACATAGTCTTAAATTAGAGGGACAGGGGGGCGGAGCTTGGACTCGAAGCGGAGCGGTCGCCATCTCTGGGAGCTCCCAATCCTCCTGTTACAAATCCGACGCCATCCTGAAACAAAACGCACAGATCACTACACTTACCCCAAAAACGGCTTCGGGAGGGAGAGGCACACACTTTCATGCCTTTTTTCCAAACCCCACGATCC
Organism: Pelobates fuscus; assembly: GCF_036172605.1. NCBI lineage: Eukaryota > Metazoa > Chordata > Amphibia > Anura > Pelobatidae > Pelobates > Pelobates fuscus. Next base: position 172,067,598 of record NC_086317.1, read on the forward strand.
GGTAAGGTGAAACGGAGGCTTAAGGCCTACCCCACGCCCACTACCACCGGACTGGAGTACTTCCTCGACGGGATCTTCACACGAGGTGAGCCAGACCTAGCAGGCAGCCCCCAGCCGACCCCTGACACTGCCCCAACTAGAATGGGGAGACGCACTCAAAAGTCACAGCAGGGTATGCCAGCAGAGCAGGCCGACATCGGAGCTCTACTGCAGCGGCAGGCGCAATCCAAAATGGCCGCGGAGGCCTCACAGGCCCAGACACCACCCCGCTCTCAACCCCAAACACCCACTCATGCAGAGAGGGAGGAAGAACACATAGGGGCACCAACCCAAGCACCTCCAGATAACACCCTGGCCACTAAACAGGACCTGCACAACTGGGTACAGGACATAAAACAAACACTAGCCACGGATGTGGGCATACTTAAAGGAGACCTACAAATGGTGACGGAGCGAGTAAGGGGGACAGAAGAGACCATCACAACCCTGCTAACCGACATGACACAAATGAAAACTGAGCTCCAACAAATGCAGATTAATCAACAGGGCCTCGCTTTACAAATGTCGACCCATGAGGACCGCGCCCGTCACAATCACATAAAAATACGCGGGATACCCGCTGACGTCACACCTGACGAATTACCCCACTATGTAAGGAGGCTCCTGGCCACTATCCTGCCGGCCGCAACAGCCAAGAAAACCACTCTTGATGGGATGTACAGGCTCCCGCCTACACCCAATATGCCCAACAAAAGTTCCAGAGACGTCATCCTGCGCTGTGCCACCTCACGGGACAAACTCAACATCATGGCGGCAATACGGGGTAAAACCCCCCTGGACTTTGAAAGTGCACAATTATTATTCTTTCAGGACCTGACTAGAGCCACGCTCCAATGGCGCCGTACATTGCACCACATCACAAGCCAATTGCGCACCGCTGGGGTGCAGTACAGATGGGGCACACCCAGGGTCCTCCTGATCACCCACAACGGAACCACTCATAAGATCTCCTCGGACACAGAAGCTCCTGCTGTGCTCGCCAAACTGGGACTGTCGGACAGTGGCCATACCACACGAGCACCTACACAGACATGGGACCCGGACACCATAATACCTTTTATCCCGCGATCACCGGAACCAACAAACAGAGTCACCTGACTGGACACCGCGCAAGAGATCCTACCAAGAGCCCGCGCGGATTTTGGCGCAGGACAGAGTTGTACAGAATCACACTGACTTTTATGACTTTTATATCTTTCATGTTTTCTTTTCTTTTAAATCCCGTTGCTCTCACTCTCACTCTTTTGCCTTCTAGTGAAATACCAGCATGTACCTAATTATCGTTATACTATCCCACGAATCAAACACACCTAAATAAGGCTCCTACAACTGACAACATATAAGACAACTTCACCATGTGGGAGCCCATTAGATGGTAGCAGCGCCACTTCCCTCAAGGGAAAAGCAACTAACACCCCCCCGCCACCCCCTTGGTCAGGGGCTACTAACCACCTTTGGGGACGTGGGCTACCGAATACTTTGGTGTCCATTTCCTCAAAGCATCCTCACCTGAATCTATCACGACTCATTTACCAACCCTGAACTTACACAAGATATCTTGTCATAAGACTACCCCGTGAGTTGGCCTGCACTACCCCACTTCAAATTAAGTGGACATCCTAGTCCACATATTTCCCTGAACCACCACAGAGGGTACTGCCTCCCGGGCTAACACTCCCATGTGCCGACCCAGTTTAACACGAACCAAACCTCAACCCAACATGCATACACCTTAACCGCCGACTATGGCAAATTGGACACACAACCCTGTAGTAACCTTATGCCTGTCTAGTTACTAAACACTTGTTACTTGAAGGTTTAAAACATGTTTAAAAAAGAAAAAATGTGCTTGGACATCATATGCCACAATGCTATATCACTTGTACTGACGGAATGCTTTAAATGCCTGCTGTTGCGGCAGAACACACGTATATGTACCTTTAAGCACAAAGTAAAATAAAGAATTTAAAAAAAAAAAAAAAAAATTAGAGGGACAAAGGTTTAAAAATAATATCAGGAAGTATTACTTTACTGAGAGGGTAGTGGATGCATGGAATAGCCTTCCAGCTGAAGTGGTAGAGGTTAACACAGTAAAGGAGTTTAAGCATGCGTGGGATAGGCATAAGGCCAGGGACTTATGAAAGTATTTAGAAAACTGGGCAGACTAGATGGGCTGAATGGTTCTTATCTGCCATCACATTCTATGTTTCTATGTTTCCTCCTGCGTTCTTCTCGTGTAATGTATGATGCAAGGCGGTGCTTCCATAATGATCCTCGTCTGTTTGTGTACTTGGAAGTAACGCGCAAACTCTCTCACGATACGTCACTTCCAGTTGACGTTCGAGACTACTATACCCATAATGCTCCACCATATCATTGTGGCACTCCATTTTCTGGCTGGATCGTCCGATTTGTAAAGTGGAGAATTGTCCATTTGGACTCTGATAACAAATTCGCCACTTTAAAAATCGGTCATAACACTATAAGTCATAACACTAAACACTACGGGAATGAGTTTTTCTAAAAAAAATGTTTTACATAAACTTATTTTAAAAATATATATATATATTTCCGCTCATAAAATGATGAGATGACTATTATATTACAAAACAGTTTTGAGGTGACAGTTGTCAAAATAGCCAAACAGAAAAAATATGTAGGTTTGCTATCCTTTCAGTTTGGCTAATCTGGCCTTAAAGGGACACTACAGTCACCAGAACTACAACTTAATGTAGGTCTTCTGGTGAGTATAATCATTCCCTGCATGCATTTTCATGTAAACACTGTAATGTTTACATTACAGCCTAGGGACACCTCCAGTAGCTACTCCTTAGACGGCCACTGGAGGTGCTTCCTGGGTCACAATGTGCAGCACTGATGTTCAATGTCTCCACCCTGTGTATGGAGGTGCTGAACTTTTTACGTAGAGATGCATTGAGTCAATGCATCTCTATAAAGAGATGTTGATTGTTGCAACGTAACATTTTGCAGCGTGTGCACATTAGCCCCCCAATGCTTTCCTATGGGAAATATGAGTACCTCTGGTAATAGTAAATATGCCAATGCACCCTTGCCCCAAGGTATCATTTCCCAAATTAGATTATGAAACTTGGCGTTTACAGACTATAACATTTATGGTACCCGTCTCTAAACCCTTCATACTGTTAATATGCAAAGAGTATTTGAAAAACACGTTAAACGTTTGAACTTATTCATAAAATAAAAATAGTTTTGGGCAATTCCGGTTTCCTCCATGTGGCATTTTAGTTAGGATGAATTTCGTTCATGCAATATTTTCAAAGAAAAACTATTTGGACAAACCAAAAATGCCATGAAAAAACGGCCTCTCTGTGTACTACGAAATATTAATATTATGTATAATTTTTGCAGTATACTTTTCTCCCTACTTTATTATATATTTATAATATATAAATATAGATTTTGATCTGTGAATAAAGCAGCTGACTCCTAACCATCTATCATCACATTTTTTGACACCACAGTTAGAATTCTGAATCAAGAAAAAAAGAAAAGGGTTTTGCCCATTGCCCATTTTGTTTGTTACTTGATTCATCCATATAGTTTTTCAGAGTTCAAGATTTCAGACAAACCGCCAATCAACCACAATTAGCAAAAACGGACATTTTTTTTTCAAACTGAATGCACAAACCTACTATTTTTTAACTGAAAATAAGTGGTAAGTTAAAATGTAATGTTTGATAATTATCGACACGTTAACAAACACCTATGAACAATTAATCATGTCAAAGAGATCCCAATCTCACAATATAAAGGTTATAATTAATCTAATTATGATTTGCATTTTTTGACTAGATTCTCTTTCCCATAATCCAGAGAGAATTTTGTCATTTGCACAGCCTGTAGCATGTTTTAAAAGAGTCATAACCAAACCAACAAGCTATCCTATGCTATTTGGAGATGCTTTTCGATGTGGAATACATTCTGTACTATTCCTGACTGGGTTTTAGGATCCAGATGTCCAAATTATAATAAATTATAAGTATCAATTGCAGAGGCGGATCCTTGGTGGGCAACAGGGCAATTGCCCCCCACCCCTCGAGATAACAAGGCAAGCCGAAGCTCTCCCTTGCCAACTAATGCAGGGCTGGCACTGTCCAAGTGCCAGCCCTGCAATGTGCCTTCAAGGACCAGAAGGGAAATCAGAGATCAGAGAGAGGACCCGGGAGTTCAGCCTGCAGCCCTTTCACTCTCACCACTGGGACCACCAGGGATTCACCACCGGACCACCAGGGATCGAGAAATGTCCCCCCTCCTCCCTCAGCAAAGGTAAGAAGGGAGGGGGGACATAAATGTATTTATTTTATTAAATAAATAAAAAACATTATTAAAAAGCCTCCCTACCCTCCTTCCCCCCCATACACACATTGCCCGACAAACACTTCCCCCATACACACATTGCTCCACAAAAACTGCCACCCACACACACTGCCCCACAAACATACATTGCCACCCCATACACACACTGCCAAACCAACATTGCCCCCATACACACACTGCCCCACAAACACGGCACATATACACACACTGCCCCCATACACACACTGCCTCCCCCCAAACACACACACTGCCCCACATACACATACATTGCCACACACGCACTTATACTGCCCCCATACACACACTGCCCCACACATTGCAAGCCTCACACACACACAGCTCTCACACACACACACTGCACCCCTGACATACACTGCTGCCCTCACGCACTCACACACACACTTCACCACTCACACATTACACCCCCCCCCCCCCCCACACACACACACACAGCGCCTTTCACACACAGGGCCATCTTTATTATTGATTGGACCCTGGGCAAAGCATTTGCTTGGGCCCCTGGATCCTGCCCCCCTCTTCCCTTGTGTGCAATCATGCCCTCCTCCCTTGCATGCAACCACGTCATCCACCCCAATGCAGTGGTGGAACTAAAGTAAAGAGGTGCAAGAATGTTTTTGCCCCCCCCTATTGCAAGGGGGACAAAATGGTAGATCACCATCTGTCGTGTAACTCCAACAATGCATTGACAGCTGGGGTTCTACCATATACCCATGTTTGAAGGTTTGTATTTAGCACTAAGCAGTGTTTGTGTGTTTGAATGTAAGTATGTTTTTGTATGAAGTATGTTTGTGTAAATGTAGGGATGTGCTTGTATGTAGTGTTTGCGTTTGAATGCAAGCATGTATTTCTGTGTAGTGTTGGTTTTTAAATGCAGGGGTGTGTTTATATATAATTTTTATGTTTAACACAGATGTATGTTTGTATGTAGTGTTGATGTTTCAACGCAGGAGTGTGTTTGTATGTAGAGTTAAAGTTTGAATGCAGGGGTGTATTTGTGTTTTGTGTTGGCGTGTGACTGCTAAGATGTATGCACATATACACATTCACACACACATACTGAAACACATGCAGATACACAGATATATACACTGACACACATGAATTTATACAGACACATATACACACACTGACACACAGATAAAGTCACACAGACTGATACACAGATACACAACCTGACACACATGCAGATACACAGACACACATGCCGATACATACACACACACACACACCGATATACACACTGACATATACACACACAGATACACATACAGCTACACAGAAATACACAATGACAACATACAGATACACATATACACACAGTGACACACTTGCAGATACACAGATACACACACATATATACACACTGACACATACACAATGATACACAGACACATATAGCGACAGACATGCTGACACACAAAGATATACGCTGACAGATATACTTATACAGACACATACAGACAGACACATACTAAAAAACACAGACATACTGAAAGACATGCTGACACATTCACCGACATAAACATACACTGACATACTGACACATACAGACATACGGGTACAGACATGCACACACTCACACACATACACAGCCATACCGACACACACATACTGACAAGCATATTGACACACATTCACAGACATACTGGCACACACACACTGAGAGACAAACATAAACTGACAGACATACTGTCAGGGCTCCGCGGGCGGCTGTGAGGGGAGGCTGCATACTGACATACAGACATTCACAGACACACACAAACTTACAGACATAGTGACATACAGACATTCACAGACACACACAAACTTACAGACATAGTGACATACAGACATATACTGACAGACATTCACAGACACAAACTGACAGACATACTGACAGAAACACATATACTGACAGACATTGACATACATTCACTGACACACACACTGACAGATATATTGACATACATTCACAGACACACACAAACTGACAGACATACTGACACACACAGACATACATATTGGCACACTGACAGACATACTGACATGCACTGACACACATTCACAGACACACGCAAAATGTACACTTTTAAGCCCACCCTCCAGTATCCTACCTTGGAGAGTTGTGGCTGAAGCTGTTGAGAGTTGGGGTTTGCTCTTCCGGTCTGACCTTTGCCTCCTCCGTCTTTCCCGTGCGGCTCATTTCTTTGTGGGAGGAAGTGACTCACTTCTGCCCATTTTGCTGAAAAGCAAGAGGGCCCGGCTGCACTGTTAAAGCGCCACAGCGCACAAACGGGCCCCTGCTAACACAAGCCCTCCCCGTGGCCCTTAGTGCATGGGCCTCCCGGTGGGCCTCCTTAACGTGCGCGTTCACTGGCGGGCCATGGAGGGGGAAAATAAATGGTCGAGGGCAGCGGGGCACCACGGGGGAGCAGCTTTGGGCCCCTCAGGAGTAACTGAACCTGGGGCAGCTGCCCCGTTTGCCCCATGTTAAAGACGGCCCTGTTCACACACACTGTGCACCCCTCACACATACCACTGCTCCTATGCCCTATATCTCAGCAGACCCCAGGTAAGTTGTCAAACTGTTCTTAAACGGTTTGACTACTTACTCTGGGATGGGGTCCTGACACTACTGGCACCATAACCACTACACTGAGCTGTAGTGGTTATTTTGCCTGGATTATTTCTTTAAATAATCTACAAGTGCCCCTCCCGAGATCAGGCTCTTGATCCGCCCCTGATCAATTGGAGGGCATACTTTAAGAAAACCTCAGAATTTTATATATATCTAATTGCCAAATGTGTTTTGACATTTTATATTGTCCCAAATCTGGTTCTTTCTAAAAAAGGTCCTTTTTAAAAAGCAATTTATAAAGTGCAACTAAATGTTAATTATAGTAGGTGGTTTGGCTTTAGGAAATATGCATTGGATGAACAGAAGCACAATTTAATTTGTATTTTATCCAATAAACATTTTACTAAATCTAGCCCTAGGAAAAAAAAACACTTGTACAATGATACGTATACAAAACAAAATTAATGAGAACTGGATTAAAACAAGGTGATGTCAAGACAGTGCCAGGGGATAAATGTATTCAGGATGTGACTACATGCAAGTATGTGCTCAGCAAATGTTGTGCCACGGGGCAGACCTGAGGTAGCAAAGCATCTTGGGAAACAGACATCTGCTATGAAAATCCACACCGAGACATTATTAAAAAATCTTTACTGAGATGTAAAATGGCCACAAAATAGCAATGTTTTGGATTTGTGCTAGTTAATAAATATATGACTAAATAGACTTAGAGTTGTGGACAAAAGGCATATTGCACAGTCTGTTGCTCTACATAATTCATTTTCTGCACTTTCAGAGTGTAATGGTGTCATGGAGACAGGCACTGAGGGTAGTGGTGTTGTGGAGATAGGCACTGAGGCTAGTGGTGTTGTGCAGAGAGGCACTGAGGCTAGTGGTGTTGAGCAGAGAGGCACTGAGGCTAGTGGTGTTGTGCAGAGAGGCACTGAGGCTAGTGGTGTCGTGCAGAGAGGCACTGAGGCTACTGGTGTTGTGGAGAGAGGCACTGAGGCTAGTGGTGTTGTGCAGAGGCACTGAGGCTAGTGGTGTTGTGCAGAGAGGCACTGAGGCTAGTGGTGTTGTGCAGAGAGGCACTGAGGCTAGTGGTGTTGTGCAGAGAGGCACTAAGGCTAGTGTTGTTGTGCAGAGAGGCACTGAGGCTAGTGGTGATGTGCAGAGAGGCAATGAGGCCAGTGGTGTTGTGCAGAGAGGCTTGAAGACTATGGTGAGGCCTAATAGAAAGCAGTTGTTGTTGGGGGATTCCATCATAAGAGGTGTGGAGATGGACAATGGTGGTCTTGTGAGGTGTCTTCCCGGAGCTACTGCTCACAGAGACAGGAGAGGTATCTGTAATATTGTTAAGCAAGCAAAGCAGGAAGGGGAATTGGATGTACTTGTCCATTTAGGAACAAATGACTTGGCTTGCAATGAGGTTTCAGAGGTTAAGGAAGTTTTTAGTGTTTTTGCCAATGATATACGGCAGCTGGCTTACACACTGTCATTCTCTGAAGTTCTGCCTGTGCATAACACTCAGAATGACAGGCGGATGCGTATTAGGGACTTTAACTTGTGGCTTGGTGAATGGTGTCGGGAGCAAGGATTTGGCTTTATTTCTCATAGTAGCTCTGTTTGGAATGGAAATAAACTGTACAAAAAAGATGGTTTGCACCTTTCTCAAAAGGGAACAAATGTTCTCAGTGAGCAGTTCATAGGTTTTGCTAGGATGTATTTAAACTAGGAGGGGGGGGGGGCAAAAAGGTGATAAAACATGAATCCAATTGTCCCCCAAAACAAGGACAGAAGATGCCTGTAGCAAGTGTGTTATAAATGATAAGCTTAGAGTCATGTCAACAAATGCTCGCAGTTTAGGGAATAAGATCCATGAACTTGTGGCAATAATGGCAACTGATAGTGTAGATTTAGTCGCTGTTACTGAGACATGGTATAATAAGAAAAATGACTGGGACATAGCAATACCAGGGTACTCTTTATATAGAAAAGACAGGGAAGGCAAGAAAGGGGGAGGGGTGGCCCTGTATGTGAAGGATAGCATAAAATCTAGCCTAATAAAGGTTAGTGAGGCGAACATAGAGTCCGTTTGGGTACGTTAGAATTTGGTAATCACACAGTAACTCGTGTAGGTGTGATTTATAGGCCCCCAGGACAAATTGAAGAGTTAGATAATCTACTAGTTGAGGAAATAGCTAAAATGACAATGAAGGGGGAAGTTATCATCATGGGTGACTTTAATCTTCCTGATGTGAATTGGAAAACAAAAATAGCTACTTGTGCCAGGAGCACACATATTCTAAACTCCCTAATGGGATTGTCTCTAAAACAAGTCATTGAGGAGCCAACTCGTAAAGAGGCCATACTAGATTTAGTGTTAACAAATGGAGATTTGGTATCAGATATTACTGTAGGTGAACGTTTAGGATCCAGTGATCATCAGTCAGTGTGGTTTAACATAAGAACAGTGACTGAGTCACACCACACAAAAACAAAAGTTTTAGACTTTAGAAAAACAGACTTTGCTAAAATTAGAATATGTGTAAAGGAGTCATTATCAGACTGGAGCAATTTAAATGGAGTCCAAGAGAAATGGGATTATTTAAAAGTTGCACTACGGAAGGCAACAGAAAATTGCATTAGGCTTGTCAGTAAAAGCAAAAAATTCAAGAAACCACTGTGGTACTCCGCAGATGTGGCCAAAATAGTAAAAAACTAAAAGTTAGCATTTAGTAATTATAAAAAAAACCAGAGTGAGGAAGACAGAATGACCTATAAGATTAGGCAGAAAGAGGCTAAGCAAGTTATAAGAGCTTCCAACTCACACACAGAAGAGAAAATAGCACAGTCAGTAAAAAAGGGGGACAAAACTTTTTTTAGATACATAAATGAGAAAAGAAAAGTAAAAGAAGGATTAGTTAGATTAAAAACTAAAGAAGGAAGGTATGTAGATGAGGATAAAGGTCTAGCTGACTGCCTCAATTAATATTTTTGTTCGGTATTTACAGATGAAAATGAAGGAAAGGGACCTAAGTTAAGAAAAAGGATAAATTAGTCATTTATTACACGTGAGTTTACAGAGGAAGAGGTTCTATTTCAACTGTCAAAAGTAAAGACAAATAAGTCAATTGGACCTGATGGAATACACCCAAAGCTATTAAAAGAGCTTAGTAGTGTACTAGCAAAACCATTAACAGATTTATTTAACCAATCATTGTTAACAGGAGTAGTCCCAGAAGATTGGAAGTTAGCGAATGTTGTGCCCATTCACAAGAAAGGTAATAGGGAGGAATCGGGCAACTATAGGCCAGTAAGCCTTACTTCAGTAGTGGGGAAAGTGATGGAAACCATGTTAAAGGATGGGATTGTTGAACATCTAAAAACACATGGATTTCAAGATCAGAGACAACATGGGTTTACTTCAGGGAGATCATGCCAAACTAATCTTATTGATTTTTTTGATTGGGTAACTAAAATTATAGATCAGGGTGGGGCAGTAGACATTGCTTACCTAGATTTCAGTAAGGATTTTGACACTGTTGCACATAGAAGGCTTATCAATAAACTGCAATCTTTAAGTTTGGATTCCAATATTGTTGAATGGGTAAGGCAGTGGCTGAGTGACAGGCAACAGAGAGTTGTAGTCAATGGAGTATATTCGAAGCTTGGGCTTGTCACCAGTGGGGTACCTCAGGGATCTGTACTTGGACCCATTCTCTTTAATATTTTTATTAGTGATATTGCAGAAGGTCTTGATGGTAAGGTGTGTCTTTTTGCGGATGATACTAAGATATGTAACAGGGTTGATGTTCCAGGAGGGGTAAGCCAAATGGCAAATGATTTAGGTAAACTAGAAAAATGGTCAGAGTTGTGGCAACTGACATTTAATGTGGATAAGTGCAAGATAAGTCCTAACCTCAACATCTGAGGAAAGGGATTTAGGGGTGATTATGTCTGATGACTTAAAGGTAGGCAGACAATGTAATAGAGCAGCAGGAAATGCTAGCAGAATGCTTGGTTGTATAGGGAGAGGTATTAGCAGTAGAAAGAGGGAAGTGCTCATGCCATTGTACAGAACACTGGTGAGACCTCACTTGGAGTACTGTACACAGTACTGGAGACCATTTCTTCAGAAGGATATTGATACCTTCTCACACAGCTCTCACACACACACACTGCACCCCTGACATACACTGCTGCCCTCACGCACTCACACACACACTTCACCACTCACACATTACACACCCCCCCCCCCCACACACACACACACAGCGCCTTTCACACACAGGGCCATCTTTATTATTGATTGGACCCTGGGCAAAGCATTTGCTTGGGCCCCTGGATCCTGCCCCCCTCTTCCCTTGTGTGCAATCATGCCCTCCTCCCTTGCATGCAACCACGTCATCCACCCCAATGCAGTGGTGGAACTAAAGTAAAGAGGTGCAAGAATGTTTTTGCCCCCCCCTATTGCAAGGGGGACAAAATGGTAGATCACCATCTGTCGTGTAACTCCAACAATGCATTGACAGCTGGGGTTCTACCATATACCCATGTTTGAAGGTTTGTATTTAGCACTAAGCAGTGTTTGTGTGTTTGAATGTAAGTATGTTTTTGTATGAAGTATGTTTGTGTAAATGTAGGGATGTGCTTGTATGTAGTGTTTGCGTTTGAATGCAAGCATGTATTTCTGTGTAGTGTCGGTTTTTAAATGCAGGGGTGTGTTTATATATAATTTTTATGTTTAACACAGATGTATGTTTGTATGTAGTGTTGATGTTTCAACGCAGGAGTGTGTTTGTATGTAGAGTTAAAGTTTGAATGCAGGGGTGTATTTGTGTTTTGTGTTGGCGTGTGACTGCTAAGATGTATGCACATATACACATTCACACACACATACTGAAACACATGCAGATACACAGATATATACACTGACACACATGAATTTATACAGACATATACACACACTGACACACAGATAAAGTCACACAGACTGATACACAGATACACAACCTGACACACATGCAGATACACAGACACACATGCCGATACATACACACACACACACACCGATATACACACTGACATATACACACACAGATACACATACAGCTACACAGAAATACACAATGACAACATACAGATACACATATACACACAGTGACACACTTGCAGATACACAGATACACACACATATATACACACTGACACATACACAATGATACACAGACACATATAGCGACAGACATGCTGACACACAAAGATATACGCTGACAGATATACTTATACAGACACATACAGACAGACACATACTAAAAAACACAGACATACTGAAAGACATGCTGACACATTCACCGACATAAACATACACTGACATACTGACACATACAGACATACGGGTACAGACATGCACACACTCACACACATACACAGCCATACCGACACACACATACTGACAAGCATATTGACACACATTCACAGACATACTGGCACACACACACTGAGAGACAAACATAAACTGACAGACATACTGTCAGGGCTCCGCGGGCGGCTGTGAGGGGAGGCTGCATACTGACATACAGACATTCACAGACACACACAAACTTACAGACATAGTGACATACAGACATTCACAGACACACACAAACTTACAGACATAGTGACATACAGACATATACTGACAGACATTCACAGACACAAACTGACAGACATACTGACAGAAACACATATACTGACAGACATTGACATACATTCACTGACACACACACTGACAGATATATTGACATACATTCACAGACACACACAAACTGACAGACATACTGACACACACAGACATACATATTGGCACACTGACAGACATACTGACATGTACTGACACACATTCACAGACACACGCAAAATGTACACTTTTAAGCCCACCCTCCAGTATCCTACCTTGGAGAGTTGTGGCTGAAGCTGTTGAGAGTTGGGGTTTGCTCTTCCGGTCTGACCTTTGCCTCCTCCGTCTTTCCCGTGCGGCTCATTTCTTTGTGGGAGGAAGTGACTCACTTCTGCCCATTTTGCTGAAAAGCAAGAGGGCCCGGCTGCACTGTTAAAGCGCCACAGCGCACAAACGGGCCCCTGCTAACACAAGCCCTCCCCGTGGCCCTTAGTGCATGGGCCTCCCGGTGGGCCTCCTTAACGTGCGCGTTCACTGGCGGGCCATGGAGGGGGAAAATAAATGGTCGAGGGCAGCGGGGCACCACGGGGGAGCAGCTTCGGGCCCCTCAGGAGTAACTGAACCTGGGGCAGCTGCCCCGTTTGCCCCATGTTAAAGACGGCCCTGTTCACACACACTGTGCACCCCTCACACATACCACTGCTCCTATGCCCTATATCTCAGCAGACCCCAGGTAAGTTGTCAAACTGTTCTTAAACGGTTTGACTACTTACTCTGGGATGGGGTCCTGACACTACTGGCACCATAACCACTACACTGAGCTGTAGTGGTTATTTTGCCTGGATTATTTCTTTAAATAATCTACAAGTGCCCCTCCCGAGATCAGGCTCTTGATCCGCCCCTGATCAATTGGAGGGCATACTTTAAGAAAACCTCAGAATTTTATATATATCTAATTGCCAAATGTGTTTTGACATTTTATATTGTCCCAAATCTGGTTCTTTCTAAAAAAGGTCCTTTTTAAAAAGCAATTTATAAAGTGCAACTAAATGTTAATTATAGTAGGTGGTTTGGCTTTAGGAAATATGCATTGGATGAACAGAAGCACAATTTAATTTGTATTTTATCCAATAAACATTTTACTAAATCTAGCCCTAGGAAAAAAAAACACTTGTACAATGATACGTATACAAAACAAAATTAATGAGAACTGGATTAAAACAAGGTGATGTCAAGACAGTGCCAGGGGATAAATGTATTCAGGATGTGACTACATGCAAGTATGTGCTCAGCAAATGTTGTGCCACGGGGCAGACCTGAGGTAGCAAAGCATCTTGGGAAACAGACATCTGCTATGAAAATCCACACCGAGACATTATTAAAAAATCTTTACTGAGATGTAAAATGGCCACAAAATAGCAATGTTTTGGATTTGTGCTAGTTAATAAATATATGAAATGTGTATCACACCAATATGGTACATGTCCTCCACTTTACATTCAGTATTATTTTACTATGATATTTCATATGGTTTCTGGGTTCAAAAACACTTGGAAATTGTTGAGAAATCGCCAACACAAAACGTGTCCAGACTTTTTATTTTTTCCCTACCCCCACCTCCATTTTAGCTGGCTTGCTATTTTGCTGTCACATATGTTACTGCTAGTATTTCTGTCAGTCTTTACTTACAGCGTGAATTTGCTTAATACCACTAAAATTTATCAGGGGAAATACAGAAAACTAAATTTTAATTGCTTCTTAATGCTAGTACAAGTAGTATTAAGAAGCAATTCAAAACAGGTGAGGATCTTAACCCTTTAAGGACCAAACTTAATTTGTTTGCTTGTTGCTTAAAGGGACAGTGTCTCTCATTGAATTGGTCCGTGTGCACTGTCCCCTTAACCCTGCAATCAAAATGTTGTAGTTTGGAGAAAATGCAATGTTTATATTGAAGGGTTAAGACTGCCTCAAGTGGTTGTCTACCAAACAGTTATATTATAATAAAAGTATCTTAATTCTACCCAGCAACATCCCCTGAGAGCAATACCCCATATGTATTTTACAAAGTAACAATCTTAAAACCTAATAAATAATTAATACTTAATAAATCCTTAATCCTAAACCAAATTCTAATCCCAAATCTAACCCTAAATCTATTAATAATCATAACCTTAATTATAACACAAATGCTAATTATATGCCGAAACCTAATTTTAACCTTAATCTTAAATCCTATCAATAGTGGTAGAAGGATTTCCTCTGCTTGTCAGCAGAGGAAATGCTTTGCTTATTTCAGCCTTGCTGTCCCTAATCCCGGTTAAAATCCTAATCTGAACTCTAATCCCAATCCTAAAATTAATTCTTAACCCCAAATTGAAATCCCAAAGTGCCAAATATCATGCTCTCAGAGGTCTTGAAAAACAAATTTCTTTAACTCCAACTGAAGAAAGGAGATGAATGTTCAGCCGGAAAGCAAATAGATTGATGTCTAGAAGTCACTATGGTTGACAGAGTTTATGGAATATCGAACGAATAGGAAGATTACAATCCCCTGGATCCCATAGATAACATGAATTCCAATTCCGCTGTTAAATTGTCGAGACCTGGAATGTGTTCTGCCATCATAGAGATGTTGTACAGAAGACCAGGACCGGTGCTAGATTTTTAGTTACACAGGCGAAGATGCATTTTGGTGCCCCCCACCCTCGTTTAAAATAAGGTTCATACAAACACAGAAATAATCATACAGAGACATACAGACACAGACAGAGACATACATGCAGGCATATAGACATGCATACAGAGGCATACCATCATACAGACACATACGTACAAAGACATACAGGCATACAGACACATACATATATACAGGTATACAGAGACATACAGGCATACAGACACATACGTACAAAGACATACAGGCATACAGACACATACATTTGTACATACAGAGACATACAGGCATACGGACACATACATTTGTACATACAGAGACATACAGGCATACAGAAACATACATACAAAGACATACAGAGACCTACATACGTACATACATACATACATACATACAGAGACATACACACAGGGGCGTATTAGCCGCGAGGCAAACAAGGCATTTGCCGCCCCCCAAATGCCCAAGGCAAATGTCTTGTTAGCCTTGCGGCTAACAGACATGCTGGGCTGCTGCTGGGCAGTCGGGCGGCGCTGCTGGGCGGGCGGCGAGGGAGCACTTCCTTTGAGCTGTCTGCTCAGCTCCCTCGCGCGCCGCACAGTGAGGGTGGGAGCCGGAATATGATGTCATATTCCGGCTCCGCCTCCCAGCCTCACTGTGCGGCGCGCGAGGGAGCTGAGCAGACAGCTCAAAGGAAGTGCTCCCTCGCCGCCTGCCCAGCAGCGCCGCCCGACCGCCCAGCAGCCACTGGACCACCGGGGAAAAAAGAAGGCCCCCCCCAGCATTCCCAAAGGTAAGGAGGCTGGGGGGGGTTAAAGTAAAAAAAAAAAGCCACTGGACCACCAGGGAAAAAAGAAGCCCCCCCCCCCCAGCATTCCCAAAGGTAAGGAGGCTGGGGGGGGGTTAAAGTAAAAAAAAAAAGCCACTGGACCACCAGGGAAAAATAAGGCCCCCCCCCCCCAGCAATCCCAAAGGTAAGGAGGCTGGGGGGTTAAAGTAAAAAAAAAAAAAGCCACTGGACCACCAGGGAAAAAATAAGCCCCCCCCCCAGCATTCCCAAAGGTAAGGAGGCTGGGGGGGTTAAAGTAAAAAAAAAAGCCACTGGACCACCAGGGAAAAAAGAAGCCCCCCCCCCCCCCCCAGCATTCCCAAAGGTAAGGAGGCTGGGGGGGTAAAAGTAAAAAAAAAAAGCCACTGGACCACCAGGGAAAAAAGAAGCCCCCCCCCCCCAGCATTCCCAAAGGTAAGGAGGCTGGGGGGGTTAAAGTAAAAAAAAAAAAGTGTTAATGTGAGTGTCTGTTAGTGAGTGTGAGTGTGTGCGTCTGTTAGTGAGTGTGAGTGTGTGTGTGTCTGTTAGTGAGTGTGAGTGTGTGTGTCTGTTAGTCAGTGTGAGTGTGTGAGTGTGTGTGTCTGTTAGTGAGTGTGAGTGTGTGTGTCTGTTAGTGAGTGCGAGTGTGTGTGTGTCTGTTAGTGAGTGTGTGTGTGTCTGTTAGAGAGCGTGTGTGTGTCTGTTAGTGAGTGAGTGTGTCTGTTAGTGAGTGTGTCTGTTAGTGAGTGAGTGTGTGTGTCTGTTAGTGAGTGTGTGTGTGTCTGTTAGTGTGTGTGTGTGTCTGTGTGGGTGTGTGTGTCTGTTAGTGTGGGTGTGTGTGTCTGTTAGTGTGTTTGCCTGTGAGTGTGTGTGTGTGTCTGATTGTGTGTGCCTGTGAGTGTGTGTGTATGTTAGTGAGTGTGTGTGTCTGCTAGTTTGTGTCTGCTAGTGAGTGTGTGTCTGTTAGTGTGTGTCGGTTAGTGAGTGTCTGTTAGTGAGTGTGTTTGTCTGTTACTGAGTGTGAGTTTGTCTGTTACTGAGTGTGAGTTTGTCTGTTACTGAGTGTGAGTTTGTCTGTTACTGAGTGTGAGTTTGTCTATTAGTGTGTGTGTTTCTGTTAGCGAGTGTGTGTTTCTGTTCGCTAGTGTATGCGTATCTGTCAGTGAATGTGTGTGTGTGTATTTAGAATGCGGGGCGGGGTAAAGGTTGGGTGGGGGTGGCGCGCGGGGGGGGGGGCGCCTGAGTTTTGTTCTGCCTAGGGCAGCACAAAACCAGGATACACCACTGCATACACACATACAGAGACATACACAATTACATACTTACATCAGTTCAATCTTGTCCCCTGGATGCATGCTGTCTGGCTCCTTGGAGTCCTGTCCTGCAGCCCAGCCCCATCACAGGGCGCCAGCCGCGCTGTGTGGTACACAGGGAGCAGGGATATGATGTCATTCATATCCTCGCCCCCTCCACACAGCCTGCGGCAGACACCAGGGTAGGTGCAGTGGCGTACACATGACCCGTGGGGGCCCCAGTGCGCAAATTGATCCATGCCCCCCCCCGCCCCCTCGCGCTTACTCTGCGCGGGCCGGGGCCGCAACTCATGGCGACGGGCACTTGGTCGCAGGGGTTGCAGGGATGTGACCCCTGCGACCGCGGTATGTACGCCAGTGCATGCAGATGCACACACAATTAAAGGACCACTACAGACACCCAGATCACATCAGCTCAATGAAGTGGTCTGGGTGTCAGGTCCCTCTAGTTTTAACCCTGCAGCTGAAAACATAGCAGTTTCAGAAACTGCTATGTTTCACCGAGGGTTAATCCAGCCTCTAGTGAATGTCTCACTGACAGCCGCTAGAGGAGCTTCCGCTATTCTAAAACACTGAACGTCCATAGGAAAGCATTGAGTAATGCTTTCCTATGGGCGGTTTGAATGCGTGCGCGGCAAGAGCATTCGGAGCTGAGAGGCGGAGGGATCCCCAGCGCCAAGGGAGTCCGGCGCTAGAGAAAGGTAAGTGCTGAAGACACACACACACACTCTCACGAACAGATGCATACACACCAGCTAACAGACACACACATTTACTGACAGACACACTCAGCGACAGACATACATACACACTCACTTACAAAACATACACTCTCACTGACAAACACACTCAGTAAGAGAGACACAGTAACACACTTACTGACACTCACTAGCAGACACACTCACTGACACTCACTAGCGGACACACTCACTGACACTCACTAGCGGACACACTCACTGACACACTAGCAGACACACTCACTGACACTCACTAGCAGATACACACACTGACACTAGCAGACACACTCACTGACACTAGCAGACACACTCACTGACACTAGCAGACACACTCACTGACACTCACTAGCAGACACACTCACTGACACTCACTAGCAGACACACTCACTGACACTCACTAGCAGACACACACACTGACACTCACTAGCAGACACACTCACTGACACTCACTAGCAGACACACTCACTGACACTCACTAGCAGACACACACACTGACACTCACTAGCAGACACACACACACACATACTAGCAGACACACACACACACATACTAGCAGACACACACACACACACACACACACTAACACATGTTTTTTTTTATTTAATCCCCCAGCCTCCTTACCTTTTTGGAGTGCTGAAAGGAATTCCCTGGGGTCCAGTGGGTCTGCTGGGCTCCTGGGCTGGCTCCCTGGCTGGCTGGCTCCCGGGCGGGCGCGAGGGAGCACTCTCCCATGTGTGCTTCCTCTTCAGCTCCCTCGCGCACCGCGTAGGGATGCCGGCGCCGGAAGATGACGTCATCTTCCGGCTCCGGTATCAGCATGCGGCGCGCGAGGGAGCTGAAGAGGAAGCACACATGGGAGAGTGCTCCCTCGCGCGCCTGCAGAACCGGGCGCTCGGCCACGCTACAATAGGTCGTCGGTTGGAGGGGAGCGCAGTGCGCTTCCCTCCTTCCGGTCAGCCTGATTTTGCGCCCCCAGGGCCGGTGCGCCCTAAGGCGGCCGCCTGGGCCGCCTTATGGTAGCGCCGGCCCTGCAGAAGACAATAATGAAAGAAATCCTGAGCCAGAATTGACTGAAAAGACTGTGGATGGCAAATGAGCCCACCAGTAATTCCAGACAGTTGATGTGTAGATAAGGCTGTGCCGCTGGAGGAAAAGGGTCACGCAATGCGTTCCCCAACTGTGTAAGCTTGCATCTGACTCTATAACCAGATCTAGTGTGGATGTGAAGATCACTTAACCTCAGGTGGATTCCACTTTAGATTACCCTTAAACTAATCTAGCTGCAGGCAGGTTGTGCCTTTTTTTCCAGCACTGGGACGAGATTTCTTCGGATATCTGGATCCTACAAATGGTGCGGGCTACATCATCGAGTTCATCTCCACCGCTCTGCAACCGCATCCCCCCATAACGACTTTGGGTCTCCAAAGAAAATGAAGACTTCATAGACGAGGAAATTCAGATGCTCTTTTCCAAAGGTGCAGTATAATATGCACAAAATGATGGAGGTTTATTCAGGAACATCTTTCTGGTGCAGGAGAAAACAGGAGACTTCCGTCCGGTCATCAACCTCTGTCATCTCAACGCTTTTGTCATGTACCAGTATTTTAAGATGGAGGTCATCCACCTACTTCTCAACCTACTCCTTGAGGATGACTGGTTCACATGAGTTGACCCAAAGAACACATACCTTTCGGTACCAGTGTCCCTGTCTTGCTGTAAATTCCTATGCTTCCGCTGGCGTGGACTCCCTTCCAATTCATCTGCCTTCCATTCAGACTCAGCTTGTCCCCGTGGTGCTTGCTGAAACTGTTGAAGCCGGTCATGACTTGCCTACGGACACTGGGCGTGTGATGCTTGATCTACCTGATCAACTTTTCTGCGATACAGCCTCTCAGCTTGTATCTTAGATAAACTTTGTCATAGACTTCATCGAATAATTGGGATGCCAGCACTCAATCCTTCGCAGGTGGTTCAGTTTCTGGGGTTCAAAATAGACTCAACAACATGCATGCTCAGTCTGCCTCTTATGAAGATTGCTTCCATCCAGATGGAGATCAGAAAGGTCCTTTGGATTGACAACATACCACTTCGACTTATTGCTTAAATAGTGGGTCTGCTTCCCGCCTCCATTCAAGTGCTCTATCACAGTCCTCTACATTACAGGGCTATGCAACACCTCAAGGCGCTCTATTTACACGCATATGCAGCCATATCTGGTCCTGCTCTGGATTTTGCGGTAGAATCAGACACCAACCTATGGAGTTGGGGGGCACACTGCGCGGACTCCTCTACAGGTGGTCCATGGTTACACAAAGAGATGAAAATGCACATCAACTGCTTGGAACTGATAGCGGGATCCTTCACCATCTGCAGTTTGGCCAGAAACACATGTCCTCTTTTTGCATCCTGCATCGCATGGACAACATCTTGGTAGTACAATATATCAACCGCCTAGGCGGAGCTCATTTCCAGGCACTGTCGGAGGCAACCAAAGACATCTACACCTTTTGTCTCACTCGGAATATCATAGGATTGGTAATCAGGGATGTATTAGCCGCGAGGCAAACAAGGCATTTGCCTTGGGCGGCATTTTCCAGGGGCGGTAAAAAAAGCCGCCCCCAAATTCCCCTGCGGCTAACTAAAAATCCGGGCGGGCTACTGGGCGGGCAGGTTGCTGGGCGGACGGGCTGCTGGGTGTGTGGCGAGGGAGCACTTTCCCCTGAGATCTCTGATCAGCTCCCTCGCGCACCGCAGAGTGATGCCGACAGCCGGAATATGACGTCATATTCCGGCTCCCGGCATCACTCTGTAGCGCGCGAGGGAGCTGAGCAGAGAGCTCACTAATCAGTGCTCCCTCACCTAATCAGTGCTCCCTCAGCAGCCCAGCAGCCACTGGACCCAAGGGAAAGGGAGAAACCCCCCCAGCATTCCCAAAGGTAAGGAGGCTGGGGGGGGATTGAATAAAATGTTTTTAAAAAGTGAGTGTGTTAGTGTTTGTGTGTGTGAGTGTGTGTGTGTGTGTCTGTTAGTGTGTGTGTGTCTGTTAGTGTGTGTATGTCAGGGAGTGTGTCTGTTAGGGAGTGTGTTACTATGTGTGTGTCTGTTAGTGAAAGTGTATGCATGTCTGTTAGTGAATGTGTGTGTCTACTAGTGACTGTATGTGTTTGTTAGTGAGTGTGTATGTCTGTTAGCTGGTGTATGCGTGTCTGTCAGTGAATGTGTGTGTATTTAGAAGGCGGGGCAGGGTGGGTGGCGCAGGGGGAGGGCGCCTGAGTTTTGTCATGCCTAGGGTAGCACAAAACCAGGATACACCACTGTTGGTAATCCCATCACTGGCAGGACAGCAGCAATTGGAAACTTCACAACAAGATTTTCCACAAGTTATCTCTATGCATTCGCCCCCTGCTAATAGATCTCTTTGCATCATGGATGAATCATCAACTCCCGAGATTCTCCAGCTCGCTTCTGGACCCGGAAGTCAAAGCTGTGGACGCATTCTCCAGGTGTGGCCTCCTCTAGGGTCATACGCATTCCAACCATTCTTCATGTTGGCGAGGGTTCATGGAATATCACTGCTCCTGATCACTGGATCTATTGGAGTTATTATACGATCATCCATGTCTTCTATCGATGTTCTCACTCCTCTTGTCCAATTCCGAAGAGGAGCCGATTTCACTCATACAACAGGGACGACTACAACATGTAGCCTGGGCGATTTCAGGGGATCTTGGGCCATCGATGTACTATCTCAGGTGACTAGGGACCTGTTATAGTATTCGTGGGCATCTGACACTAGACAAGGTTATGTCGCGGTCTGGAACAAATGGTCTAATGGTTAATGTTTTGCGCTCAGCCATCTCGGCAGCGCACATTCAGATTCTGGGGCGCCCGATGGGGCAAGACCCCTTGGTCTGTCGCCTCATGCGTGGTATTTGCTTGGCTTGTCCCCGGGTTCTGAAATATTTGCGGTTTTAGGACGTCGACGCGATTCTCTGTTTCCTTTAAGAAGAATCCTGCGCTCTCTTTACCCCAACTCTCAGCGAAGCCTTTCCTATTACTATATATGGTTTCCTTTCGTCGGATTTCTGACGTCTGTGCCTTCGACGTGGACGGCTTATCCTTTACACTGTTTCTTATTTGGTTTCACGTCATACTAAAACAAGTTCTTCTAACGTTTTCTACCAGTTTTTTCCTTGGGGTCCACATCTTTGCTTGGTTTAGGCTTTACTCTGGTACGTGGAGATCACCTCTCCGCTACATTGTTCCCCGTCCAGGCAACTGCTCATTTCATATGTGCAACCTCACAAACCTGTCTCTTTGATGACTCTGATGAGATGGGTTGTGTAACGGCACCCCCAGGCATAAAATGGGTTAAAAGCCGTTTAGAGGATATTCCCTTCCAGATACACAGGCAGCTACTGCTGAATACCAATCTCCCGAACTGGAAACACAGGAATGCTTCAAACTCCCGAACTGGAACCATACGAATACTGCAATCAGGCGAACAGGAAAAACCATACGAACAGTTTACACTCCTGGCAATCGGTCTGAAGCAGTATACAGTAAATGCCCCCAAGAAAGAGACAAGGCTCCGTGTTGAGGGTCAAGCAGTGATCTGTTTTAGTGGGTCTACCTGCCCGGTATTTATGCAGGTCTTCCACCTGGTGGACACTACCCTTGGGGACCAGATGGAAGACTGGGACACAAATTCTGTTCCCCAGAAGTCTCCTTGCTCCTGTGTTTCCTGTTTGTTCCTGGTTCCTGACTCTGGCCTTGTTCCTGACTTCGCTGATCTTCGTTCTCCTGATCCTGGCTCGTCTGACTACCCGCTCTGGTGACTGACCCCTGCTTGCCTCCTGGACTTTGCTTTTGGTTATTTCTTTGTTATTTATTAATAAAGGTGTTTTTGCATCTAGTTCTGTCTCTGTCTGGTTCCTGGTCCTTAACACATAGTGAGTGTGTGTGTATCTACTGTGGTGGGCTTTCTGGCTGCCAGCACGGATTTGAGTTGTAAATACGAGAATATCAACCTAGGGGGCAGATTACATTTGTCCCAGAGTAATGGGAACGGCAGCAGTTTTTTGCATTTCGTGGAGGTCTTTTACATGTGTGAAGCCCCCTTTTATCCACTCTCTAGGGTCAAACATGGGGTTGGCTGTATGTAGACTGGTCAGCGGTGTTGCTTGGGACCATGAGGTTATGGTGTGTAGTGCCATGTGCGTTGTGTCCCATGTTGTCACTAGTGTTGCCGTTGTGGGTAACATATCAGGTTGTTTGGTGCGTGTCGATTTGGGCACCCATATCAGTTTGCGGAGGTTAGACCCTTGAAGCCAGTGGTTTTCTATGTCCAACCATTATGGGGGTGGTGTTCATGGACTGTATCCACATTATTGGGGCTAGTATTGCTGCTTGGTTGTATAATTTATTGTTGGGAAGTGCCAAACCGCCGTCCGGCACCGTTTTTTTTTTTTATTACTCTTTATTTTTGTTGTGCATTGGTACAAACACAGGTATGCAATTATACATGACAGTAACGTGAGCATTGTACGGAGCACAAAAACTGCGTGTCATGGTAGGCTGCACATTTTTTTTTTAAAAAGGAAGATATAATACGTACAATTAGGTTGACATAGAGTTGAGGAACTGCATAGTGAGGCATAATAATATGACAGAAAATTACATAAGCCGGTATCATAAAGCTTAAACTAAGTACACTTATACATTACGATAGCGTCAATGTGTTATATTATTTTTGGCGGCTGTGTGTATTAGGCGTATTAGGCATTGATTCAGGGAGTGGTATGATGGCTCCGTTTGTGAGCAGGTGATGTAGGTTACATTGTGGCGGCAGTCCCAGGCTGGTCATTGTCCGGGCGGTGTCCAGGCCCCTAAATACCAGATTTCCTGTGATGGGGTAAAGGGGAGAGGTCAGTGGGGAGAGGTCCGCCCCTGCCTGTATTTTTTTCCAGATGTGGAGGGTGGCGGCTATTGTGGGGTGGCTTCGGTCTCCCCTGGTCACTGGTGTTTTGGGTTGCCACGGGAGTGTTCGCAGGGGAAGGGTCGTGAAGCTGGCTTCTTTGTTCGTCCAGAGTTTATCCGGGGGTGTTGTTGTTAATTCGATCTCCTGTAGTAAGTGGTTCGTTCGGTGGTAGGTGGCTAGGTCAGGAAGCCCAAGGCCGCCCTGCGGTTTGGGTTTGATCAGGATCTCGTATTTAATTCTGGCCATCCGGTTGTTCCATATGTATGTTGTGAAGGCTCTGCACACCTGAGCGAAGAATGTCTGAGGGATTGGTATTGGCAGTGTCTGCAGAAGGTACAGGAACCTTGGGAGCACGTTCATTTTGAGGACACTCACCCGCCCCAGCCAGGTGATGCGAGGCACCGTCCACGTTTTGAGGTTTGCGGTCACCGTCTCCAGTAGGGGAGGGAAGTTGCGTCGGAAGAGGTGCGAGATATCAGAGGTTATCCAAACTCCTAGGTACTTGATTGCGTCCTTGCACCAGCGGAGTGGGAAGCGCGTTTTAAGTGATGCTATCAGTGTGCGGTCACATCCGATGTGGAGAATTTCCGATTTTGTATAGTTGATTTGGAGATTTGTGAGGGCGTTGTACTGTTCGAATTCCTGCATAATGGCCGGGAGTGATGCTAATGGGTTCTGCACTGTGAATAGTAGGTCATCTGCGTACACTGATATTTTGCTCTCTCCCCATCCGCCGCGTATGCCGTTAATATCTGGCCTTTCCCTTATGGCATTAAGAAATGGTTCCAGGCTCAAGACGAACAATAGGGTTGAGAGGGGGCAACCTTGTCTGGTGCCATTCCGTATCTCGAACGGTTTTGACAGAGTGTTGTTTACGTAGACCCATGCAGTTGGGTTGCTGTATAGAGCTCCGATCCATGCCCGCATGTTTGGTCCTAGTCCCACTTGTTTCAGCGTGTCAAACAGAAAAGGCCAATCCACCCTGTCGAATGCCTTCTCCGCATCTGTAGATATCAGAAGCGATGGCGCCATGGTCTTTCAGGCTGCGTGTATCAGGTTGATCACTTTGGTAGTGTTGTCTCGTGCTTCCCTGTTTCTGATAAACCCCACCTGGTCCGGATGGATCAGTTGTGGCAGGATTGGTTGAATACGTAGCGCTATAATCTTTGCGAGCAGTTTTAGGTCCGCATTCAACAGGGAGATTGGCCTGTAACTGGGACATGCGGTCGGGTCCTTCCCTTCCTTTGGTAATACTACAATATGCGCTAGTAGCGTGTTCCGGTCTAGCGTGCCACCGTCGATCAGGTTGTTTAGCATATTAAGGAGGGGTGTGGCCAAGGTCTTAAAGAATGTCTTGTAGTATTTGGTGGTAAAGCCGTCCGGTCCTGGGCTCTTCCCATTTTTGGTCAGTTTTAGGGCTAAGGATAGTTCCTCTGCCGTAATTGGCTCTTCCATGGAGTGTGCTGTGTCATCGTCTAATTTTCGGTGGATATGGGTGTCTAGGTAAGCCTGTCGTCGTAAGGCGTGGTTGTTGAGTTCTCTTTCCTCTGAGTTTGTGCCCCGCGGGGAGATGTTGTACAGTGTTTTGTAATAATTCCGGAAGCCTTTGGCTATGGACTTTGGCGTGGCATGAGTCGTGCCATTGTGGACAATTTTGTTTATGAAGCTTTTTTGTCTGTTCTTCCTGAGGGCTCTGGTTAGCATTTTGCTGCTTTTGTTGCCATATTCGTAATAATTCGTTTGTGCCTTGCGTAGTTGGAATGCTATCTTGTGGGATAGGTGCGAGTTTAGGGCAGCCCGGGCCACGACAAGATCTGTATATGCCTGCTCGTCCAGTGTGGTTTTGTGTCTTTTTTCCAGTTCGGCAACCGTCTGGATGAGGTCCATGATAGCTTCGGTGCGTAGTTTCTTGCGCTGCGCTCCCTGGCGAATTAAGGTGCCTCGTATTGCGCATTTATGCGCTTCCCATATGGTCTTCGGTGTGGAGTCTCTTGGCGTGTTCGTGAGGAAGAAATGTTCTAGTTGATCTTCTATTTCTGCTTTGAGCAGTGGGTCCTCCAATAGCGATTCATTGATTCTCCATACCCATTGTTTGTGGAAGGGCGTGGGTGACGTGAGCGTGATAATGTTCTGAGCATGGTCCGACCAGGTCATTGGCGCGATCATGGCCGAGTGCAGGTCGATGTGCAGGTGGCGGTGGGTAAGGAAGAAGTAATCTATTCGGGAGTAGCATTTGACGGCCGGGGAGTAGTATGAGTAGTCTTTGTCAGCGTGGTGTAGAACCCGCCAGCAGTCGGATAGTTGAAATTCGTGCAAAGTCTCCCTCATGCCTCGGAGCACGTGTTCCGGGAGGTTTGAGGTGCCCGTAGAGGTGTCCAGTCTCGGGTCCAAGGGGGCATTGAGGTCTCCCCCAAGTATCACTGAAGGGTTCTAGGGCTGCTAGGATTTTGTTGAGGAAGGGTTTCTGGCCTTTGTTGGGTAGGTACACATTCGCCAGTGTGAAGCGGGTGTGGTGTATGGTGCCCTTCGGGAAGAGGGAAACCACTTTGAGCTAATGAAAAGATGAGTTCCCTGTGGGCATAGGGGAAAGGGTTGGAATGTTATGGTCCAAACTGGGCAAGGGAGGGTTGGGGAACAGGGATGTAACAGAATTAACAAGTAGTGATGTTGCGAACGGTTCGCTGGCGAATAGTTCCCGGCGAACATAGCGTGTTCACGTTTGCCACGGACAGCGAACATATGCGATGTTCGGTCCGCCCCCTATTTTTATTTTTTTATTGTGGTCTTTCAGACAAATTTACTAATACTAAGTAAAAATTACTTAGTATTACTAAATTGTGCCCCTACTCGCAATACCGCGAGTAGGGGCATGTCTATTAAACAGTGAGCAGCCTGTGGCTGCTCACTGTTAAAAAAAAAAAAAGGGTCCCCCCTCCCTGAGTGGGTGGGGGCCCTAAAGTAAAAAAAAGGGGGAGGACTTATTGTCCTGAGCGGTGGGTGGGAGCCCTAAATACCAATAGGGGGGGACCTATTGTCCTTTCCCCCGGCCCCCACCCCTGAGCGGCGGGTGGGGGCCCTAAATACCAATAGGGGGGACCTATTGTCCTCCCCCCGGCCCCCACCCCTGAGCGGCGCCTGGGGGCCCTAAATACCAATAGGGGGGACCTATTGTCCTCCCCCCTGCCCCCCACCCCTGAGCGGCGGGTGGGGGCCCTAAATACCAATAGGGGCGACCTATTGTCCTCCCCCCGGCCCCCACCCCTGAGCAGCGGGAGGGGGCCCTAAATACTAATAGGGGGGGGACCTTATGTCCTCTCCCCCCGGCCCCCACCCATGAGCGGCGGGTGGGGGCCCTAAATACCAATAGGGGGGACCTATTTTCCTCCCCCCTGGCCCCCACCCCTGAGCGGTGGGTGGGGGCCCTAAATACCAATAGGGGGGAACTATTTTCCTCCCCCCCGGCCCCCGCCCCTGAGCGGCGGGTGGGGGCCCTAAATACCAATAGGGGGTGACCTATTGTCCTCCCCCCTGGCCCCCACCCCTGAGCGGTGGGTGGGGGCCCTAAATACCAATAGGGGGGGATCTATTGTCCTCCCCCCGGCCCCCACCCCTGAGCGGCGGGTGGGGGCCCTAAATACCAATAGGGGGGATCTATTGTCCTCCCCCCCTGCCCCCACCCCTAAGCGGCAGGTGGGGGCCCTAAAAAAAATGTCCCCCCCAGGTGACTAGGGGTCTCCAAACCCCTAGTAACCCCCTCCCCCCCCAAAAAAAATGGTCCCCCTACCTACCCTCTCACCCTAAAAATAATGAGGGGGGAGTCAATAAAGCTAAAAACCTGTAAATAAATAAAAATAAACTTACCATTAGATGTCTTCTTTTTTCTAAAATCTTCTTTCTTCAGCCCCCAAAAAGGCCAAATAAAAAAACAATATAACCGTCGCACTTTGAAAAAAAAAAAAAAAAAAAAACAAGCGCAAAAAAAATTAATCCTTCTTCACCCTTCCAGGGCACGCCGCGTACTGATCTCAGCAGGGCGGGTCAAGGGTTATAAAGCCTTGCCACGCCCTGCAATTAGGCTTAGAACACTCTGATTGGTTGGTTTAAGCCAATCAGAGTGCTCTGTGTCATTTTACACAGCGTGGGAAAATTCCAAAGAACTTTCCCACGCTGTGTAAAATGACACAGAGCACTCTGATTGGGTGGATTTCAAGCCACCCAATCAGAGTGCTCTCTGTCATTTTACACAGCGTGGGAAAGTTCTGTGGAATTTTCCCACGCTGTGTAATTTGACTCATAACACTCTGATTGGTGGATTAAGTAACCAATCAGAGAGTTATGCCTATGCGCTTTTTTTGGCCTTATCTGCTTGCCGCATTCAATTAGATTGGGTCATGATAGCTTGGGGTGTATGTTGTGGTATTCTATTTAGTAGCAATTACGCCAGATTGCTCCTTTTGTGTCTCTTTGGAGCGGAGTCCTTAGCACATGCGCCCGCTTAGTACCGCTGCCAGGACACGCCCCTACGTGCGGTCTCTCTTAATGGAGAAAGAGGATATGATGTCATTTCCCTCCTCCTCCACGAGCAGGCACTTAACACTACCAACACCATGAGGGGAGCAGACTGTCAGCATTATGAGGTACAGTGTCTCCACACTGCAAATGAGTAAGTGAAGTGCATCATAAGCTAGAGAACATGATGGAATTGTGCTTACTGACTTAGGGTTAGGTGACTGAAGAGTGACATATCAACAGTGATGATACCAACAACTATGTATGGAATTGGAGGTTTGACAGTTTATCTTTTCTTTTTTTGTGTGTGAAAGTAAAAATGTTTTCCCTACCTATGCCTACTTACTATATCTTATAATTAAATTGTGAGCGGTGGGTGGGGGCCCTAATCACAAATTGGGGGGGGGACACCTAATGTCCTCCCCCCCGGCCCCACCCATGAGCGGCGGGTGGGGGCCCTAAATACCAATAGGGGGGACACCTAATGTCCTCCCCCCCGGCCCCACCCATGAGCGGCGGGTGGGGGCCCTAAATACCAATAGGGGCGACCTATTGTCCTCCCCCCGGCCCCCACCCCTGAGCGGCGGGTGGGGGCCCTAAATACCAATAGGGGGGACCTATTGCCCTCCCCCCGACCCCCACCCTTGAGCGGCGGGTGGGGGCCCTAAATACCAATAGGGGGGACCTATTGTCCTCCCTCCCGGCCCCCACCCATGAGTGGCGGATGGGGGCCCTAAATACAAATAGGAGGGGGGACCTAATGTCCTCCCCCCTGGCCCCCACCCATGAGCGGCAGGTGGGGGCCCTAAATACCAATAGGGGGGGGGACCTATTGTCCTCCCCCTAGCCACCACCCCTGAGTGGCGGCCCTAAATACCAATAGGGGGGGACACTCTGATTGGTTGGTTTAAGCAAATCAGAGTGCTCTGTGTCATTTTACACAGCGTGGGAAAGTTCTGTGGAATTTTCCCACGCTGTGTAATTTGACTCATAACTCTCTGATTGGTTAATTTTTTTGGCGCTCGGTTATATTGGCTTTTTATTTGGCCTTTTTGGGGGCTGAAGAAAGAAGATTTTAGAAAAAAGAAGACATCTAATGGTAAGTTTTTTATTCATTTACAGGTTTTTAGCTTTATTGACTCCACCCTCATTATTTTTAGGGTGAGAGGGGTAGGTAGGGGGACCATTTTTTTTGGGGGGGGGGAGGGGGTGACTAGGGGTTTGGGGAACCCTAGTCTCCTGGGGGGGACATTTTTTTAGGGCCCCCACCCGCCGCTCAGGGGTGGGGGCCGGGGGGGAGGACATTAGGTCCCCCCCTATTGGTATTTAGGGCCCTCACCCGCCACTCATTGGTCGGGGGCCGGGGGCGAGGACACTAGGTCCCCCCCTATTGGTATTTAGGTCCCCCACCCGCTGCTCAGGGGAGGGGGCCGAGGGGGAGGACAATAGGTCTCCCCCTATTGGTATTTAGGGCCGCCGCTCAGGGGTGGTGGCCGTGGGGGAGGACAATAGGTAACCCCCTATTGGTATTTGGGGCCCCCACCCGCCGCTCATGGGTGGGGGCCAGGGGGAGGACATTAGGTTCCCCCCCTTTTGGTATTTAGGGCCCCCACCCGCCGCTCATGGGTGGGGGTCGGGGGGGAGGACATTAGGTCCCCCCCTATTGGTATTTAGGGCCCCCACCCGCCGCTCAGGGGTGGGGGCCGGGGGGGAGGATAATAGGTCCCCCCATATTTGTATTTAGGGCCCCATCCGCCGCTCATGGGTGGGGGCCGGGGGGAGGACAATAGGTCCCCCCTATTGGTATTTTGGGCCCCCACCCGCCGCTCAGGGGTGGGGGCCAGGGGGGAGGACAATAGGTCCCCCCCCTATTGGTATTTAGGGCCCCCACCCGCCGCTGAGGGGTGGGGACCAGGGGGGAGGACAATAGGTCCCCCCCTATTGGTATTTAGGGCCCCCACCCGCCGCTCAGGGGTGGGGGCCGGGGGGAGGACAATAGGTCCCCCCCATTGGTATTTAGGGCCCCCACCCACCGCTCATGGGTGGGGCCGGGGGGGGAGGACATTAGGTGTCCCCCCTATTGGTATTTAGGGCCCCAACCCGCCGCTCAGGGGTGGGGGCCGGGGGGGAGGACATTAGGTCCCCTCCATTGGTATTTAGGGCCCCCACCCGCCGCTCAGTGGTGGGGGCCAGGGGGGAGGACATTAGATCCCCCCCCAATTTGTGTTTTGGGCCCCCTCCCACTGCTCAGGGGTGGGGGCCAGGGGGGCGGACATTAGGTGTCCCCCCTTATTATTGTTTAGGACCCCCACCCACCGCTTAGGTGGGTGGGGGCCCATCACTATTGTAGCCAGAAAGAGTCCCTGTGGGTTTTAAAATTCGCCTGCCTATTGAAGTCTATGGCGGTTCGCCGGGTTCGCCCGTTCGCGAACATTTGCGGAAGTTCGCGTTCGCCGTTCGCGAACGGCAAATTTCATGTTCGCGACCTCACTTTTAACAAGCAAATTAGAACTGATAGAAGTGCCATATTCGGCCTAGGTACCACCTTCAGTACCTTTGGGGGTAGAAGACTTAGCTCCTTCCTGGAGGGTCGTAACCTCTGAATTAACCCAGTGTGTCACCTAACATGGGTGCAGTGGGGTCTTGAATCCTGGGGTAGCGTTTATGCTCTTTTGGACGTTGCTAAACCTCCAGCCCGAGGGGGGAGGGGGAACCTCCTCCTATTATACTCTATGCGCCTCATGCTCTAGTGTTTTTTGTTTTTTTTTCTCAGTCCCCCCACCCCATCACCCACATAGGGCATCAGACGGGCAGTACACTGCTTGCGGCATAAAACATAAAACATATATACAATACCCCTGGACCCCTTCATAGTCGGTGCAGCAGGAACCAAACTGTAGGCAGTCATGAGGTTGTTGACTGGCAGGCTTACACCTCTTGCAACCCAGTCCTTCGTTATGCATGTTTATTTTTCCTCCAGTCCGTGGCGGTGCGGCCTGGTCTCTGCGGACTTTGGTGTGTTCCCGGTTCATTCACTCCCCATCGTTGAAGCATGCGGACTACGTCCTCCGGCGTGTTACATTAAGTCACCTTTTCACCTCTGGATACCAGCACTTTCACCGGATACCCCCATTGGTAAGGTTGCTTGTGGAGTCTGAGCTGTTCCGTGACGGCTTTGAATTCTCTCCTCTGTTTCAGCGTGAAAGTAGATATGGCCGCAAATATGAGCAGGTCTCTATAAGGTGTTGGGAGCTTCTTCTTTGTGTGGCTCGTTTGGAGCACCAGCTTCTTCACAAGGTAATAGTGCATTTTTATGAAGATGTCTCTCAGGGTGTCTGGTGGTAAAAAGCTTGGCCTGGATGTCGTGTGATATCTGTCCATGAGTAGCTGGTCCTGTGGTATGTCAGGCGCCAGCAGTTTGAGTAGGCCATAGAGATATGTTGACAGTTCCGTGGGTCCCACTTCTTCCCCCACACTGCGGATCCGCAGATTATTGCGGTGGGCTCTGTTCTCCAACTTCATCTCATATGCCTGCATTTGGGTATTAAGCCTTTCTAGCTCCCCGTGTATTTCCCCTTGTGCCTTAGTTAGTTCTGCCATCTTATTTTCAGCCGCGGTAGTTCTCACTCCCAGCTCTTGGAGGTCTTTATGGAAGGCCCCAATTGAGGTTTGGAAGCTGGCCTCCAGCCTTGCGGACATCTCGTCCAACATAACTTTCATTACCTCTTGGGTGGGAGGTTTTTCCCTTTGCAGTATTGTGCGCTGGTGTTCCACAGCTTCTTCGGCGCCATCTTGGGTATCATCTTGTTGTGAAGCTTGTTTCCCCATCGGCGTCCTTGTGGCGAAGAAAGCGCTTTTTTTGGCCTTATCTTTTTGCCGCGTTCAATTAGATTGGTACATGATAGCTTGGGGTGTATGTTGTGGTATTCTATTTAGTAGCAATTATTCCAGATTGCTCCTTTTTGTGTCTCTTCAGAGCGGAGTCCTAAGCACATGCGACCGCTTAGTACCGCTGCCAGGACACGCCCCTACGTGCGGTCTCTCTTAACGGAGAAAGAGGATATGATGTAATTTCCCTCCTCCACGAGCAGGCACTTAACACTACCAACACCATGAGGGGAGCAGACTGTCAGCATTATGAGGTACAGTGTCTCCACACTGCAAATGAGTAAGTGAAGTGCATCATAAGCTAGAGAACATGATGGAATTGTGCTAACTGACTTAGGGTTAGGTGACTGAAGAGTGACATATCAACAGTGATGATACCAACAACTATGTATGGAATTGTAGGTTTGACAGTTTATCTTTTCTTTTTTTGTGTGTGAAAGTAAAAAATGTTTTCCCTACCTATGCCTACTTACTATATCTTATAATTAAATTGTGATTAGCTGCAAAGATGACTAAATATGACACTATAATAGTTTTTTTGACTGTATTTTTCTTTATGGAGACTGAACATGATTTCCTGTAGTTCAGGAAAAAAAATGGTGTCATTTTTAGGCATCATTAAAATAACATCAGGTGTTTTTTATTGTGGAACTATGTGACATAGTCATACACACTGCACATAACTGTCATTTTATATGGTTGAGCTCTGTAATAATCATTCACATTTCACATTACTAGTTTCATTTTGATGTAGCCGTGTGATACAATCCTATCTCAGACAATCCAACGCTTCACCATAGGAAACTCCATAAAGAGTTGATTGACTGGATGCATCTCTATGGGGAGCATTTAGCATATTCATTCTGAGTGTGAATACACTGAGTCGGTCCTACAAAGTTTGAAAGACCTTGTCCAGGAAGTCCCTCTACTGTCCGAGTGACTGATAGATTATCTAAGTGACAGCCACTACAGGTGGCATAAGGAAGCAACGTAAAGACTGCTTTCTCTCAGATAATGCACCGTTTGCATTGCTGAGACTGCATAGAGAGTACACAATTTACATAATTAAGCTGTAGTAGTTCTGCTGCTTAGAGTGTTCCTTAAAGTTAGAAGGACTAGTATCAGAGAGGTGGGGCAAGAGGAACAAATCTAGTGGTTTACCTGAAAGTTATGAAACACTAGTTACAGCCAAAGGCCTAACTAGAAATCACTGGGCCCCTGTGCGAAAATTGCCCTGGGCCCCCCAAGTGTCTCTCCCCCCTCAATCTCAATGTGTCTTATCCATCCCAGCCTTTCCATGCGTGTCATTCCTCTGCTCAGCCCCTCCATGTCTCATAATTCCTCCCCCCCAGCCCCTCCATGAGTGTTATCCCCTCCCAGCCCCTCGATGTGTGTACCTGTTACCTCGATCCTATTCCCTCATATCTCATTCGCACTTTGTCTCCTTCTCTTGCTCCGCCTCTCACTAAAATGTTTAATCTCTCCCATTCCCCTGGCACATTTCCTTCACCCTTCAAACATGCAACTGTAACCCCAAGACTGAAAAAGCCCAACATTGGCCCTTATTCTCTGTCCAACTAACACCCTATCTCGCTACTGACGTTTGACTCTAAGTGTCACGCTGACTATCTGGGAAGACAGATTGCCTGCGCCCAGTTAGCAGTCACGAGGCCGCATTCGGTCGGCGTGACAATGTGTCCGCGCTAAAACTAAAAATAAACTCATCTCTTGCAGGTTCTCCCTCCGCTCTCCACGCTATACGGCCTGGGAATTGTGCTGGCGTTCCCGCGAACGCCAGCAGCTTCCAACGGCTGCAATTTAAAGGCACAGCCTCCGTTTTGACACTGGTGACGCACATTTTGGCATTAAAAGGTCACAGTAACCCTTTCTAGGCTATTTAAACGCCCTGGTCTATTTGTTTGATGCCCTGTCGTGGTTTCCATTTGTTTGGTTTATCCGAGAGTGTGTTTAATATTTTCTTATATTTCTGGCATTTTGACCTCGGCATGTCTTTGACTATTCTCCTTTCTATTTTCCTTGACCTTTGGCTGTTCCTAATGTTTATTCTGACTTCTGTATCCCTGACCTAGGCTTGTTTTGTACTTTTCTATTTGCAATTAATCCATTCTTGGGTCCGGTAATACGCTTACTGTTCTTTTTCATATTTGCTGTCCTTGTCTTTGCTTGTTGGATCCTATCTGTCCATGACACCAAGATCCTTGAGAGAGTTGTGTATGCGATATTGTCAGACTTACTTGAACCCAATTCTCTGGTTGATCCTCTTCAATCTGGATTCCGCACTTGTCACTTTGTTGATACAGCTGTGACCAAAGTATCCAATGATCTTATCACTGCAAAATCCTGTGGCCACAACTCTATCCTAATTCTCCTTGACCTTTCTGCTTCTTTTGACACTGTTAATCATCAACAGCTTCTTCTCAACCTCTGTAATCTCGGTCTATGAGATACTGCTCTCTCCTGGTGCTCTTCCTACCTCTCCCAGCTCTCTTTCACTGTTTCTTTCTCTGGCTCTGCCTCTTCTCCCCAGTCCCTCTCTTTTGGTGTTCCCCAGGGGTTTGTCTTTGGTCCGGATTGTTCTCAATCTATACTGTCTCCCTTGGTAAACTCATCAGCTCCTTTGGCTTCCTGTATCATTTCTATGTGGATGGCACGTACATTTACTTGTCCTTCCCTTATTTATCACCACCTCTCTGCTATTTCCAACAGGATGGCTGCTCATTTCCTTAAACTTAACCTGTCCAAAACAGAACTTCTGGTCATCCCTCCCTGTGTTGCAACTCCCTTGTCTGTTTACCTCCTAATTAGTGATGTCCCGAACAGTTCGCCGGGGACCCTTTCGCCAGCGAACATAGCGTGTTCGGTCCACCCCCCTATTCGTCATCATTGAGTAAACTTTGACCCTGTACCTCACAGTCAGCAGACACATTCCAGCCAATCAGCAGCAGACCCTCCCTCCCAGACCCTCCCACCTCCATGACGAATAGGGGCGGACCGAACATAGCGCGTGTTCACGACCGCGAACACGCTATGTTCGCCGGCGAACGGTTCCCGGCGAACTGTTCGGGACATCACTACTCCTAATCAATAGCGCTACCATCAGTTCCACCTAGCAGGCTCGCTGCCTAGGTGTTCTCTTTGACTCCGACCTCTCCTTCACCCCTCATGTCCAATCAATCCCCATATCCTGCTGCTTCCATCTCAACAATTTAGCACGCATCTGCCCCTATTATAGCCTTATACGGATAAGGTGCTCGTCCATGCCTCTGTCCTCTCTTGCCTTGACTACTGCAATCCATTTCTCAGTGGTCTTACATGTTTTAAACTTGCCCCGTTACAGTCTATAATGAATGCGGTGGCGAGGCTCATCTTCCTGTTCCCCTCTCTCTTAGACTTTCACCCAGTCTCCACTTCTTCAAAAAATATTTGAAAACGTACTTTTTCAGAAAAGCATATCAATTAACCCCTTAAGGACACATGACATGTCTGACACGTCATGATTCCCTTTTATTCCAGAAGTTTGGTCCTTAAGGGGTTAAACTGTCAACAGCTTTCCCTTCCTGATTCCTCTACTGCAACTGTCTTTAAAACAAAACACTAAGCCCTCAGTGAATACTTACACAAAAGGTAAGGGTAGTGTAGAAACGCAGGTTTCTAGGATCAGCAACCTGCTTTTCTACCTTACCCTTACTTTTTGTGTCACTATATCCCACTCCTATTATCACGTAAGCTCATTGAGCAGGGCCCTCAAACCCTCTGTTCCCTATGTGTGTCATTCTCTCACACCCCCAGCCCCTCTATGTGTGTCATTCTCTCACCTCCAGCCCATCTATGAGTGTCATTCTCTCATCCCCAGACGCTCTATGAGTGTCATTCTCTCTCGCCCCCAGCCCCTCCATGTGTGTCATTCTCTCCTCCCCCCAGCTCCTCTATGAGTATCATTCTGTCATGCCCCCCAGCCCCTCCATATGTGCCATTCCCTCCCAGCTCCTCCATGTGTGTCATTCTCTCCTCCCCCCCAGCTCCTCCATATGTGCCATTCCCTCCCAGCTCCTCCATGTGTGTCATTCTTTTCCCCTCTCAGTGAGCACAGCTAACCTCTCCAATCCTGCCGGTTACCGCATCGCATGCCGGTGGCCAGAGCTGCCATTAGAAATTGTGGGGGGCCCTCATACAGCTCAAGACCTGTGCCCACCCCGGTTTCTGCCCACAAGACCCACCCATGAGTCCACCTACAGGGCCCACCCATAAGTTCGCTCACAGCGAGTGGAGTGTATGTATGTATGTAGGTAATGTGTTGTGTGTTATTGTAGAGGATTTAAAATGTGTGTACTTATGAAATCTAGTGCATAGGGCTTCCAGTTTGCATATGGGATGTAATGTGCAGTGTGTGTCTGTGTAAGGAAGTAAGTGTGTGCATATAGTGCATGCAGTGCATGTGTATAGGGGATGCAGTGTGTTTGTGTAAGGGATAAAAAGCAGTGTGTGTGTTATGTGTGTAAGTGATGCATTGTGTTTCTATGTGTCTGTGTGTGTCATGGAAGCAGTGTGTGTAAGTGATGCAGTGTGTGTTTAAGAGATGCATTATCTTTCTGTGTGTGTGTAAGGTAAATAGTGTGTGTTTCTGTGTGTGTGCAAGGGAGGCATTGTCTGTTTTTTTTTTTAGTTCTTTATTTTCGTGTGATCAAAAACAAAACAGTCATACGTGTGTTACCAGGACTGTAGATACACGCACTTTGAAATCATTACACAGTAAATAAAAGGCATGGTAATGGTACAATTCACACTTATTTTGTAATTATTATTGGCTGAGATTTTATAACGAGATAACTAACGAGTAAAACTATGGGGGTGTAAGATACCCGCTCTGAGGAACAGTGCAAGTATCAAATAGCCAGAATATGGTTAAGGTGAGCAATTTAAGCTAGTATATCTTTATATGGCAGCAGGGCTGCCATCAGAAATTTTGGGGCCCCTGACAAAGCACAAGGTCTGGCCCCCCCCCCCCCCCGACCCCTCCCTCCCAGGCCCGCCCACGCCCTACCTAGTCCGCTGACAATGATGCGGGACTGAATGTGGTGTGTATAGTGGAAGTGAATTAGAATGTGTGTAATGGATGTAGTGTTTGTGTGTATTAGATACTGTTTGAGCAGTCAATGCAGAGTGTGTTAGTGTAGCGGATGCAGTGTGTATAGTGAACGCAGAGTGTGTTTGAGTAGTGGATGTAGTGTGTGTACAGTGATGTAGTGTGTGTTTGTGTAGTGGATGTAGTGTTTGTATGTACTAGATGAAATGTGTTTAGTGGATGCAGTGTCTGTAGTTGATGTAGTGTGTGTATTAGACGCAGTGTCTGTGTCTAGTGAATGCAGAGTGTTTCAATTTGTGGTGGATGTAGTGTGTGTACTGTGAATACAGGATGTTTGTGTAGTGGATGCTGTGTGTACAGTTAATGCAGAGTGTGTGTCAGTATGGTGAATCCAGAGTGTGTGCATAGTTTAGTGAATGCAGAGTGTGTGTTAGTGTGTAATGAATGCAGAGTGTGTGTTAGTGTGTAGTGAATGCAGAGTGTGTCAGTGTAATGAATGTAGTGTGTGTGTGTTAGTGCAGTGAATGCAGAGTGTTTGTAAATGTGTAGTGAATGCAGAGTGTGTGTTAATGTGTAGAGAATGCAGAGGGTGTGTTAGTGTGTAGCGGATGCAGAGTCTGTGTTAGTGTAGTGAATGCAGAGAGTGTGTTAGTGTGTAGCGGATGCAGAGTGTGTGATAGTGTAGTGAATGCAGAGTGTGTGTTAGTGTAGTGAATGCAGAGTGTGTTAGTGTGTAGCGGATGCAGAGTGTGTGTTAGTGTAGTGAATGCAGAGTGTGGTAATGTGTAGCGAATGAAGAGTGTGTGTCAGTATAGTGGATGCAGTGAGTGTTTTAGTGTGTAGTGTATGCAGAGTGCATGTTGTATTAGTGAATGCAGTGTGTGTATTGTATTAGTGTATGCACTGTGTGTGTTAGTGTATGCAGTGTGTGTTGTATTAGTGTATGCAGTGTGTGTTGTATTAGTGTATGCAGTGTGTGTTGTGTCAGTGTATGCAGAGTGTGTTGTGTTAGTGTATGCAGTGTGTGTGTTGTGTCAGTGTATGCAGTGTGTGTGTTGTGTTAGTGTATGCAGCCTGTGTGTTGTGTCAGTGTATGCAGCCTGTGTGTTGTGTCAGTGTATGCAGCCTGTGTGTTGTGTCAGTGTATGCAGCCTGTGTGTTGTGTCAGTGTATGCAGAGTGTGTGTTGTGTTAGTGTATGCAGTGTGTGTTGTGTCAGTGTATGCAGAGTGTGTTGTGTCAGTGTATGCAGAGTGTGTTGTGTTAGTGTATGCGGTGTGTGTGTTGTGTCAGTGTATGCAGTGTGTGTTGTGTTGGTATATGCAGTGTGTGTGTGTTGTGTCAGTGTATGCAGTGTGTGTTGTGTCAGTGTATGCAGAGTGTGTTGTGTCAGTGTATGCGGTGTGTGTGTTGTGTTAGTGTATGCGGTGTGTGTGTGTTGTGTCAGTGTATGCGGTGTGTGTGTTGTGTCAGTGTATGCAGTGTGTGTGTTGTGTCAGTGTATGCAGTGTGTGTGTGTTGTGTCAGTGTATGTAGTGTGTGTGTGTGTGTTTTGTCAATGTATGTAGTGTGTGTGTGTTGTGTCAGTGTATGTAGTGTGTGTGTGTAAATGTAAGATGAGGAGGGGGAGGGCATTTTAACATTAAAAAAAAAAAAAATTTTAATTAATTAAATTGTTTCTCCCCCCCTCCCTGCTTACCTGTGTCTAGGGAGGGGGGAGATTCCATCCCTGGTGGTCCGGTGGCATGGTGGGGCCCCTCCGGCTCCCTGTTACCGCAGAGGGGGCCCAGGCAGCACACAGCTTCTCCTCGTCTCTCCTCCAATAACTCTCGCGAGACCCGCGGAGCGTTGCCATGGCAACCGGGTCTCGCGAGAGTTATTAGCAGGGAGAAGAAGAGAAGAGGCAGTGTGCTGGGCCCCCTCTGCGGTAACAGGGAGCTGGGGGGCCCGCGGCTGCACACATAGATAGCGATATTCGCTATGTGTGCAGGGAGGGAAAGTGGGGCCCCGGACTGCCAGAGCAGTCCGGGCCCCCCAGGGCCGCCGGGATGTGACAACTGTCACGGTTGTCACCCCCTGATGGCGGCCCTGTATGGCAGATGAGACCCAGGTCTATTTCGTAGGGTTAGAGGATGAGAATACTGTGGCAGAACCAGCCCCGCCACTTGTACCTGGAGAGGACTGTTTGCCAGCCTCTTGCCCTGCGACTATGGCCCTGGGATGTATTTCCCTTCTAGGAACTGATTTGGGCATGTTGTATTGTATTATGCTGCTACTGGCCCTTTAAGAACCATCTGGGGACATACTGTGGAGTTACTGGGTGGCCACCATTTCATGTATCAGAGGCACATGGTGAGAACAATGGATGAAGCACATGGTGAGAACAATGGATGGCAGCCATTTTAACTCACAGACACTGTTGTGACTTTTCTACACGGTGCCATCTCGCCGGTATTTGGTGCACAAAGACATCGTGCAGTAGTTTTAAACTATACAACAGGGGACACATTATACAGTAAATATTTTTTATATAATCTGTATATGCGGAATCTGCATTAAACTGTATCTTCCAAACTTCTGAACGGATCTGGGGATATACTTTATATGGGGTTATTGCATGTTTTGGGGTCCCTGTGATATGTTTTATAAAACTGTATTCCTCTGCCTGTGATAATGATATTACCCATTGTGTTCAGTAATCATATCACAGGTAAAGGGGAGGATTTTGTGTGGGAGTGTGTGTGTATTGTACGGATTGATTGGTTGTTCTGTAAAACCCTGTGGGCTGTACTATGTTTGTGGATTGGGAATAAATGAGACTGTATGTGCCAGTACAGTCAGATTCTGCTTGACCCTCAAAATGAAGTGTCGTCTCGTTATTGGGGGAATTGGATTGTACGCTGACTGCCAGGAGTGTAAACCTTTCGTATGGTTTTTCCTGTTCGGCTATTTCCAGTGTTCCTGTGTTTTCAGTTCGGGAGATTGGTGTTTGTAGTAGCTGCCTGGGCGTCTGGAAAGGGGAATATCGCCTAAACGGTTTTTAACATCTGGTGAGCAAAACAGTCCGTTACAAATACGCTTTGTAACGCCATATTTGTGGGCTGTATTTGTCTGTTGTTTTAGTGTGGCATTCCACTATGGGGCTTCTTACATTAATGAGGGCTTGTGTCTGTGATGGCTATTCACTGTGGCCAAGTGGCTGGCATACGCTTGTGATTACATTGCACTGTGTGCAAAGGGGTATGACATAATAATGGTGATGACTATGCCTAGTCACGACTTGGGTTTGTAAACTTTGCAAGTGTGAGTCTAGGCAGGTAGGAGCTGTATTAGTTTTATATAGCCGAGCTGTACCGATACGGTATGACTCCATCACTAATTATACCTTTGCTACCCCAGGGTGATGGGGTAGAGAGGAGGGGAGGGGGTGTAACACAACTGAGCAGAGAAGTGTGGCCACATAAGGCACATTTTGCATCTTATGGACTGTTTGCTTGGTAATTTCAACCTAAAATTGAACCTTAAGATTTAAGATTGTAAAAATACACTTGCATAATAGGGTACTCTAACAAAACATATAAAAAGCTGTAGGTTGTGAGTGTTAAGTATGGTGCTTCTGTTCTCTCTGGGCATGAATGAAAACCGTTGCAGTGTCCGCATTCCAGAGTTGGGGTTTATAACGGAGCTTCCTCTACCCTGGTTGCGTACCTCCGCCGACGGATGCTCCTAGTGCTAGTACCGACTCCAAGCACTCCACCAGACACCTTCAGCACCGCAGTCCCCACGTCCAGCGTTACAGCTTGGCTGGGACTCGCCATCCTCCACCCACCCTGGACCCAAGATCAGGATCCAGCTTCCAGTGGGGGAACCTCTCCTCCAAGAGAGAATAACAGGAACAGCTCTTAAAGGAGCTTAGTGATTATAATCCCTGGGGAGTATAGTGATATAGCAATCCCCAGGGTTGATGCAACATTCCCCCCGTCCCCCACACATGAGACAGAGACTCTATGTTTAGGGTAAAACAGGAACTCAAGGTTTAATGGGGCACACTGGCCTTTTATACAAGTTTTACAACAAAGGTGACGCCCAGGTGGACCTAGTTGGGCACAGGGACACAAGATTAACAAGCCAATAGAAACAGAGTTTTACATTCAGATACTCCCATACAGTGTACACAATTCCTCCCTTCTGTTTAGGAGATAATTGAGTTAATTACTGTATCAACTCAATTATCTCCAAACGAAAAATACAAGTTTTTACACATTTCTGAAAACACCCCAAAAACATAGAAGTCTCCCATAAAACATACATTTCCTGATAGCCCCGATCTGGGGGAACGACATACTTAAAAATCACCCAGATCAGTTCAGGGGTTCAAAAGTTAGCTGGAGGTCACATTTCTGCCCGGCCGCCCACGAGGTTACTGCCCAGAATAGTTCCATAAGTTCAGCTGGGTCGGCCGGTCTATTTCAGGGGTAGGGAAACATATTCAAATAATGAAAGGACTGTTCATGTATCTGATTCTCCAGTGTCTCTTGTTCGTGTGCTTCAATATACCGAACTGCGTTCGTATGAAAAATAAACAAATTGCTGGAACTCCCAGTGGTGTTCGTGCGAGCGAGTGCCCGAAAACAGTTCCATGCACTCGACGACAAAACACCGCTGTTCGTTCAACAGTTTAAGATGGCCGTCGCCACGTGTTGGTGCATATGAATGACGACCACCCAGCTGTTCATCAGTTAAGCTGCGGTTAACCACAG
This sequence comes from Pelobates fuscus, assembly GCF_036172605.1. Classification (NCBI taxonomy): domain Eukaryota; kingdom Metazoa; phylum Chordata; class Amphibia; order Anura; family Pelobatidae; genus Pelobates; species Pelobates fuscus. Next base: position 172,110,026 of record NC_086317.1, read on the forward strand.
CTTCTGGGAGGTTAATAGACTGCACACTCCACTTGCGGGTGGTCTGGCTGTTCGTCAGTTTGTTCGGTAAATGAACACCATAAGCCTAATCCATTTGACAGGCCCCATATACTACACCATAGCAGGGAAAAAGGCACGAACAGTGTTTTTAGCCCAAAGTTCACCACAGGGCCATAGTCACAGGGCAGGAGGCTGGCAAACAGGCACCTCCAAAAACCAGTGGCGAGGTCATTTTTGCCACAGGGGTATGACGATGTTGTTGAGGCATTATTGTTGTTAGTGTCAGGGTATTTATATCGGCAGACATTTTGTGCTATGATAGAAATTAAAATGTGTATTGTCAGAATCACTCTGAACAGAGCAGACTCCATTTTGTTATCTTCAAGCTAACAAAAGACACAAGATTGTTTCCTTTCTGTAAAACTAACCACTTTGCCAGAGCTAAAGGAATGCTTAGTATATACAAACCTGTTGATAAGAAATGAGAACGGGGGATGGACAGACTGTCTAAATGCTAATGGAATATAATTAATTCTAAAACCAGACATTTATGACAGAGAAGATTAAATAATTTAATTTGACTTCGATATTGTATAACGTCCCATTGTAATCTAAAGGTGAAACTTTGTTATAACTGTCATATTAGAAATTATAGCAGAATTTGCCAGACACATAGTCTGAAGAAAGCCCAAAGAAAGTCTTTGAACTGACAGAAAACTTAAATTATAAATAACCATAAAGATAAGGTAAATGACGTCAAAATAGCCACCAGGAAAAGTGAACTCTTTCCTGGATAGGAATGTTAGTGGGACGAGACTGCCCTCTATAGACCAAATACTTAAATTGCTATCTGGAAGGTAACCACACCTCCAGTTTTCTATTGGTCTATCAAAGAAAAGAAAATGTTACCTGCGCTTTCTCCTTAATCCCTATGTATATTTAGACAAATGGAGGTCATTTAGTTGCTCCAATGGCCATTGGAGGGAATGCCCGCCTGCCAACGTCAAGGCAGACCCCCCTAAGCGGGTCCTAACACTGACCCTTCAGCCTGCTTCCTTGAGCTTCTGGCAAAGATATCTCTAATGAGACAGAAATGGGTATTTTTTATATACACCCCTATACTTATTAACCCTTAATAGGGAACACATGGGATGGGCAGCAGCATTGTAACCAGGCTGTGTGATACAAAGTAAATACAAATACAAAAAGAGAAGTCCTGCGCTTAGTCCCATTACCACTGGGCCAGCCGCAACGACTACAATACACATCAGCCCCAATATATAGTAAAAACCAAAGAAAAGAAAATGTTACCTGCGCTTTCTTCTTAATCCCTATGTATATTTAGACAAATGGAGGTCATTTAGTTGCTCCAATGGCCATTGGAGGGAATGCCCGCCTGCCAACGTCAAGGCAGACCCCCCCTAAGCGGGTCCTAACACTGACCCTTCAGCCTGCTTCCTTGAGCTTCTGGCAAAGATATCTCTAATGAGACAGAAAGGGGTATTTTTTATATACACCCCTATACTTATTAACCCTTAATAGGGAACACATGGGATGGGCAGCAGCATTGTAACCAGGCTGTGTGATACAAAGTAAATACAAATACAAAAAGAGAAGTCCTGCGCTTAGTCCCATTACCACTGGGCCAGCAGCAACGACTACCATACACATCAGCCCCAATATATAGTAAAAACCAAAGAAAAGAAAATGTTACCTGCGCTTTCTCCTTAATCCCTATGTATATTTAGACAAATGGAGGTCATTTAGTTGCTCTAATGGCCATTGGAGGGAATGCCCGCCTGCCAACGTCAAGGCAAACCCTCCTAAGCGGTAATGGGACTAAGCGCAGGACTTCTCTTTTTGTATTTGTATTTACTTTGTATCACACAGCCTGGTTACAATGCTGCTGCCCATCCCATGTGTTCCCTATTAAGGGTTAATAAGTATAGGGGTGTATATAAAAAATACCCCTTTCTGTCTCATTAGAGATATCTTTGCCAGAAGCTCAAGGAAGCAGGCTGAAGGGTCAGTGTTAGGACCCGCTTTAAAAGGTTAAGACAAAGGGAAGAGAGAGATATGCAAAGGAAGCAAAGAAGCAAAGAGGTGAGCAGTCGGGGGCAATGCAGAGAAATCCATGACAGATATCCCCTCCAGGGCACTCAGAATTTCTTACACACCATCACACATCCATTCAGCTCCTGAGACTACCTACTCATATGATGAGAAAATCTACCTAACTGGTAATTATACTGGTTTCATTTAATTAATCTAAATTAATTAAAATTTTCTAATAGCATGATATATGACTGGATAAATCACGATCAGATTTTGATATTTAGAAATATTAGTTACTAAAGAATATATAATTAAGCATTCTATTCTGCAGATAGAAAGGAATAATTATATATATTAATGTGACATATCACATGTTAGCATATTGTGATATTTATCCAGGTGTATTGATTTGCTCTAAAATAAGATAAAATATCTGTTTAGGCAAGTTAAAATTCTGCTTATAGAATATTGTAGATTACTCTTATTGGATGGTTCCAGGAAATGACTAATGAGCTGGTTTAAATGTTATTTTATTTAAAATTACATGAGAATAGGTCTTAATTACCTAGGAGGTCTAGCCAGCATTGAAAGGGTTATTCTAACTGCTAGCTAAAGTTTTTATGGCTATTCGCTGGAAGCTTTCTCTGTGTGAAACTTTCACTTTATTTCTGTGAACTACCGTCATAAATCTTCTCTTGACAGCTAATGTTGTAGATTCTATACTGTGTTAGCCATTAGAATGTATTGCCATTTGTATTGCATACTCATCTTATACTAAATATTAATTGATTATTATCACGCATGTTACATATTATTATTATTATTTAAATTGTCACAATAAATTGTATCTATTTTTATAACAAATTGTGATTTTGTTTATATGGAATATATTTCACTTACACGATAACGATCTTTGGGATCTGAGAATTGAAATAGTGGGCAATTCTCAACTGTTTACTATTATTATCCCATTAATATCCCCCCATTAGGGAGTCCCAGTGCCACTGGGCCTTCTTTAGGATCTGTGGCCTTGTAGTTCTCGCCATCCTTTGTCACCCAAAGGGTCCCTGGGGTCGACGATTTGTAGACAATGCCTGCTGCTTGAAGTGGTTTGGTGAGTGGTTGCATATTTTTGAGCCACAGTAGTGTAGTCCTACTTAAGTCCTGGAAAAAGGGCATGCCTCAAAAAAAACTCATAGGGAGTTTTTCCATGGAGTCCTGCCAGCAACCCCAGTTTATCTGACATCATTTGGTATCACAGGATGATGTCTCGCGGAGCTGCGTTGGGTGCTTGCGGAGAATTAGCTATTCTGTAGACTCCGTCAAATAAGAAATTTTTTACTTGTCTCGCTGGTAGTACTGCAGGTGCTAGGAACTTGATGAAATTAGGTAGTTCCTCCAGTAACTGACTCCTGGATCCCTCTGCTCTTAATGTTCTTCCGTTTTCCCCTGTTGTCCAGTAGGTTGACTTGTCTGGACATGATCACTTGTGTGGAGTGTGGGTGTTGTACCTTCTTCCCCAGTGCATGAAGGCCCTGTTTTAGGCTGACAACTTTGCCTTCGGTCACCTGAGTGCGCGCTGTCACTGCTTGCACTTCGGTTTTGAGCACCGCCAAATCTGCTTCCCACATCTAGCTGAGATTATGTTGCAGGCCTGTCAGCTTGGCCTATATGTCTGTCTTCGAGGCTGGGGTACAGTCCTCTGCTTCCCGAGTAGGCTCAAGGTGTCAGTGGCTTAGTGGGGGGCTGTCATGTGGTTCCCACGAGGGTAGTGGGAAAGTCTTGCTGGGGGTCAGGGGCCACGTTGCGCCACATGACTGCAGCATATGGCTGATGACGCACTGTGGCTTTGGGGTGTGTGGGTTTTTGAGACCTGCGTCCCATCTCACCTGTGCTTTCAGGCTGGATTGCAATTCTTCCAATCCGAGTGTGTTCCACAGCCAGATACCTCCGGCTATGTAATGCTGCTGTCCACCCACGCAGTATGCCTTGTCGGCTGTGCATCGATTTTTGGAGCCCAGGGTCAGGGAAAACGGCATCAGCGGTATCCTCTGGAGGTCATGGAAGTGTGTGGGTCCGGGATTACAGTGGGATGTCCCCTATTTTTGCGGATTTGAGTTAGTAGTTTAGGAGCTCAAATAAGGTACGTCTGCTCCGGTGCGATGTCAAGCTCCAACCCCTCGCATTGTGTGCTTCTGTGTGTGTACGGGATGCATTGTGTGTGTGTTGTTGTTGAGTGGGGTGTTAGAATACATGTAATAAAGTTTCCAAAATTTGAACGAGCATTAGATTCAATGGCACATTACATTTGGAACATTTGAGAAAATGTGACATTTTCAAGCTAAATAAAACTGGTGAATTCAAAAGGTTAATTCACACAGGCAAGTTTCATTCCTGAAAGAGGGCTTATGAAAGAGTATAATTAACATGTAACACTAAAATTGAAATACCGGTACCCTTATTATATGGTATATGGCAATACACATTTTCATTTCTTGTATAAATGCGCATTACATTCGCCAAGCAAAAACATTTTCCAGCTTCCAGGTTTCAAATATTGAGGTGTGCATTACATTCAATGGCACATTAGATTCTAGTAAATACGGTTATATTCTGTCCTGTCTGTAGGTGATGCTGTTTTAAAATTTTGCTGTTCACTGTTTTATGTGGTATCTTCTTGTTTGTCAAAATAATAAAAATTGGATGGTGATCTGCAGAATTGATTGTGAGGAGATAAGACTGTGCATACTTTAATTTCTTAAGAGCTTTTACAAATATCCAAGAATATGCCATATATATTATTAATATGCTTATATTACACACACATCCCAACACTCAAAATTATTTCCTGACTGCCAGTGGGCATGGCATATATATATATACAGGGGTCCCAGCGACCGGGCCCGTCACTCCAGGGGGCACAGCCGTCCTGTGGACCCCTGCCACCGAGTGCCCGCCGCCATGTGTTGCTGCCCCGGTCGCGCGGTAGATCCGCCAGGGTCGCACGTTAAGGGGCCCATCGGGTGGCCCATGCTGTTAGGGCCACCTGATGGCAATGAATATCCACCGGGCCCCCTGTGATTAGGTCAGAGCGCAGGGAGGAAGTAACTGCCCCTGTTACTTCCTCCCAGCAACCACTGGGAGCCACGCAGAAGGAAGAGAGGAAGGAGTCAGAGTGGGAACTCTGACTCCCATTAGGCTAAGCCACTACTGGACCCCAGGGAAGTCACTCTCCTGCATCTAAAATGTAGGAAACAGGAGGGTGCCTCAACATTTTGCATGTGTGTGTGTGTGTTATTGTATGTGCGTCTGTATGTATGTGTGTTTGTGTGTATGTATCTGTGTGTGTGTGTGTGTGTCTGTATGTATGTGTGTCTACATGTCTGTGTGTCTGTATGTATGGGTCTTAGTGTGAATGTGCGTATGTGTGTGTGTGTATGTATATGTATGTGTGTATGTATGTAAGTGTGTGTCTACATGTATGGGGTGGGGCGGTAGACGTATGGGACACGATATAGATATAGAGATATATATATATCACATAGCTCCCAACTTTCATAAAGGTATTTCTAGATTATGGTTGTCTGAATGCATTTTTAAATGCTCCAAAAGTGCTCCAGAAGACTAAGGGTGTCCCCTACTCTGTATTTGTTCCTTGGCATTAATATTTTGTTATGGTTTTCTGTTATTTTGCTCATACCCTGTACTACACTTAAACCCCATAATGGTGTTACGGCGTTCACTGCCGCCCTGCATTTAATGGACTTTAAAGCCGTTGAGACGGCATGGAACACCAACGGCTTTCAGCCCTGGGAGTCGGCGGGTACTCACCTCTGCCGCGATATGCTTCAGGGCTCTGACTGACAGCTGGAATGTTAGGCAGTCCCTCTAGTGCTGAAAAATAAAATCACAATAATTAGCAATGCCACAGAATAAAAAAATATGTATATATAAGATACACACACACACACACACACACACACACACACATATACAACTTCATGTCCTGTTTGAGGTGCACTCCCAGGGACCCGCAAAAGAAACGTATGCGTTCTGCTGCGCCACATCCGGCACGCACCCTGCCAACTGCACCCTCTCACTCGCCGGACCCGCCACCGCTGCCCCTAAAGAGGACAGCTCCGCTGAGACACCCTGCAGTGCTTGCTCTGCCCCGCGGGGGCCCCCGTCACCAGAGCCCAAACCTGCCCCACATCTGACCTATGTGTACCCCCCTTCCACCAAGCCTCAATTAGGTGCTGAATTGATTGTAACAAAGCAAGTGAAGATGCAGTAGGGTTTGACTCACCAACCAAGCCCTCCGCTGGCGACGGCCTCGGGGCTGCTCCTTGAGGTCCCACCGAACCGGAATACTCTGCCACATCTCTCCTCGCGCCAACCGGGGAATCCTCCCAATGCCGGGAATATCCAGAATGCGATCCACTGCCAGACCTGGAACAAGAAGAAGAATGCCTGGGCCGGTTGTACTGTTCAATGCTCTCCCTACCCTTGTGTCACCGGGCATGCTGTAACCCTCACCTGGTGTTCTGCCCCTGCTCCTGGCGTCCTGCCCCCGGCTTTACTCCTGGGACTCCTGCTTCGCTCCCTGGCCGACCTGTGCCTAGATCCACGCCCCAAAGCCCCTGAGGGCTTTCCAGAGGAACAGCTGACTTCTGATGCCACCCCGGTCATGTACCCAACATCCCTGGGGACCCTGCCCTCGGGCCCAGCCGTGACCTGCCCAAAGCCAGCAGTCGGACTCAACACGCACCGCCTAATGGCACCCGGGGATCTGCTACTCCACAACCTGCCTAGCACCGTGCGCGACCCTGTGCGATCCCTAAGCCCTGTTGCCCCGGGACCCTTAACCAAAGCGCGACACCTTAGGTCTGCCTGCCTGCGTCGCTTCCCAACAGCGGGCCCTGATGGACACCTGATGGAACGGACCCCGTGGCATGCACCCGATAGCCACCCCACTCCCAGTGTGCGCCCCTAGCCTCAACCCCCACACAGAAAGGCCAAGCTGCCCCTCCAAGACCCTGTGGAACCAAGGGACCCTGGACAAGCAAAGGAGGGGGACTGATGTCAACCCCAGCGGCACCCCCCACACCCAAGGGGCCCACTGCGCTTCCATCTGCCCTGGCACCAGGCCAGGAAGGGGACAAGGCAGGCCTGCTATGCCCCCCAGCAGCACCCCCAACGCCCGTGGGGCCTGCTGCCTCCTGCTGAGAACTTCCACTTGCCTGCACCCTGTTGGGCCCTCCAAGGGCCAGGTCCTGTGTCGCACCAGTTCCAGCCTCCACCTGATATTCATCCCAAACACCAGGGGGCACCTGGTCTCCATGGTCCCCCGCGCTTGGCACGCATCCTAGGCCCACACCGCTGACCGTGGGGGTCTGCATTTCAAGCACAGCTCCCACCTCACTGGGAGCTGTGCTTCCTGGCAGTGATGGGCCTGCCGGTCCGCCTAAGCTCCGCCTCCGCCGGGCATGGGAGGAGGCCGGCAGGGCCTGCTCAATGCCACCTGTGCCTGTCCCAGCACACACACAGCCAGCCTCGGCCATACATATCCTGGTCTAGGCACCATCCACAACCGCGGGATCTGGGCTCAATCGTTGCGGTGGCCTCTTCTGCCGCGCGGGATGCCGGCCCCTGCGGCCATCTTGACCTGTCGCCTCCAGGACTGCTCCGAGCCGCTCCCGCAGCTACGCCATCCCCCTGTCCGGTGCTGCCTCCTGGATCCCGGCCATCAGCTCCTCCAGAGACCGCTCAGCTATCCTGAGAAAGAGAAAACTAACTTACCAGGCCCAATCAATGCAGAAAATACCAACTCAGCCTGGTAAGTCAAATTAGTAATGGGGATTTCTAAAATGGCTGACATTTATTTCAGCCCAACCCCTAAACCCTAACCCACCAATCACCATCAGGCTCTTCCTAATCCCGCCTCTAAGCCCTGTCAAGGCCCCCTTTGCTAAGCTGCACTTTTCTTCTTGATGCTACAAGACAACCATTAACTACTAACTTGATATCAGATGATTTTCCCCAGTAGTTAGAGTAGCTTGCAAGCAATACCATAGAATAACATTTTGGCATATGGATATGCTCCTATAAAGCTTTTTTTTCTTTGGGTTTACATATTTCGTGTATTAGTTAACATACAGGAGAGTCGTGAGACTGCAGGGGCATGATCTATACACACAAACTGCTTCATTAAGCTAAAGTTGTTTAGGTGACTAGAGTGTCCCTTTAACCAATATTCTGTGTTGGTCAGCTGATGTCGAGCTTCTGCAGACACCAGGAAAATGTCCCCAAAGTTAAGCATTATGCGCCAGGATTGGTAATAGTTTCCATAGCAGACATTTAAATAGATCAGTTACCTTCCCTCACTTCTGTCAATAACATACATTTTTTTTCTTCCTTATTTCTATAACCCTTTGTGAAATAAATTAAACATCCGTAGAGAAACTATTTTGTTTGTTACATCTTGTGCACGTTATGCTATTTGTTTTCATACTAAAGCACCCTATGCATACTAGGCTATTACACTTACAAATGGAAAAACACTTCATTCTCAGCTGCAGACAAAAGACAATAATAAATCCACTGCCAGACTTTGTAATGCTATCCCTAGCAGCTGCAGGACAGACAATTAAAGGAGTAAAAGTGACGAGTGGGTGTGGGGCAATACAATGTAAATAGGCCGGAAACAGGAGAAGAGCTGTCAGACCCAGGGGAAAAATATTCCCTCACCTGTCGGGTTAGTCAGCTGGAGATTTAACAGCAGAGCTACATATGTTTTTATGTTTACAAATGTTATTGAGGGTTACCAACACAATGCATAATGCCCATTACAGTTATATTTAAGTTTGTGGACACACTTTTTTTTTTATTGGTCTCTTTCTATTTTTTTTCCCCAAAAACCTGCTGTTGCACACCACCTCCATAATCCAAGGCAAACTTTAGCATAAAGCCTGCCTCAGGCACAGAAACTGTGAAACAAAACATTATTTCCATATTCTCCCAGAATACTGAGATCACTTTTTACATTTTATACATTATTCCTGCACTCTAGGACACTCCATATTTCCTGAAGTAACTATTTGATTTCCTGTGGTTTGCACATGAATGTTCTATGTACTGCTGAGCAGAACAGGTGGGCCAGTTGAGTGAGGATTTTGAACCATCCTTATCACTTCACTGCTCTCTGCTTTCACTTCATCCGGGCATCAAATCACTTTGTTTACACCCCAACATTTGGGGTTAAACCAGCCTCTAGTGGCTGTCTTCCGGACAGCCACTAGAGGCGCATCTGAGGCGCTGGAGACATATTATGCCTCCATCGCGCAGAGCGTCCATAGGTAAGCATTGAGAAATGCTTTCCTATGGACACTTTGAATGCGCGCGCTGCACTTGCTGCGCATGCGCATTCGGCTCTGCTGACGTTGGACAGGGGGAGCTGACGTCGGCGGGGGAGGAGAGGTCACCAGTGCCGAGGGAGCCCGGCGCTGGAATAAGGTAAGCTGCTGAAGGGGTTTTAACCCCTTCAGCGCCACGGGAGGGGGGCCCTGAGGGTGGGGGCACCCTCAGGGCACTATAGTGTCAGGAAAACCGCTTTGTCTTCCTGACACTATAGTGATCCTTTAATATGTGCAGTTTTTGTTAAGGGCTTAAGTATAAACTGTATTGAATAGGACTCACAAGCTTTGCTTTGATGCTGGCAGGTGAGCTTATACTTAATCATTAATGGCCAATCGTTTTTAAATAGACATCAAAACTTGCACATTCTTTACTCTGTTTATACATTAGGGTTTAGTACTATAGTCATTGAGTCGAAAAGTAATGAGTGTTTAGGAAAAGCGAAATTGTGTTATTAGCGTAGAAGCTAGAATGTATCAAGCGCAGAGCTGAAAAAATCAAATTGTGAGAAAGTTGTTGATTACTCATTTAGACTCATCCAGACTGCCTCACAGATTTCATGTACATATCTGCCAGTCTATCTAAGTACTTTGTATAAAGAGCTTTAACCCCTTAAGGACCAAACTTCTGGAATAAAAGGGAATCATGACATGTCACACGTCATGTGTCCTTAAGGGGTTAAAGGGACACTGTAGGTTACATAGCTGCTTCATCTAATTGAAGTGCTAATAGTGTTTGGAATCCCCTTTAATTGCATTGTAATTATATTCTGCATTAAACCCATCCCTTCTGTGTTGCGTGGACTAATTATTATTATTATTATTAAAGGGACCATAGGCGTGCGCACAGGGTGTGCCGGGTGAGCCTGGGTACACCCTTATCTATGGTGCAGGGGCAGACTGAGCAGTATTGGGTCAGTTATGGAGATCGGTAAATCTCCATAGTAGCCCTCAATACTAGCTGAATGCCAGTTACAGGCATCCCAGACTGCACACACAGCCTCTCACACTGCTTATCCTGCCAGCTGGTACACACGGGAGTGCTCCGTACTGCAGGAACTTCCTGTTTGTGTGAGGGGCCCTGGCAGGATCTGACATCAGAGCCCCATCCACTGCACACACAGCTCCTCCAGGGATCGTCAGCAATGTGTGCAGGGAGGATGGAGGACAGGCAGCAGCACCCAGCCACCATGTCCACGGTAAAGGCAAGGACAGAGGGACACGGGGAGAAAGACATAAATGGTGAGGGAGACAAGGGAGCAGAGGGGATTAGGAAGGAAGACATAAGTAGAGGTTGGGAAAAGGAGACAGAGAGACACACACCAGTCAGAGTTACTAAGGAGAGAGAACAGACTTACTAAAGAGAAAAAGTGAGATTTACTAAAAAAAAAAAAAAAAAAGAGAGAGATACAGTAAGTTACTAGAGAGAAACAGAGAGAAGTCAGTTACTAAAGAGAGAGAAAGTGAGTTACTAAAGAGAGAAAGGGAGAGTTACTAGAGAGAGAAGTCAGTTACTAAAGAGAGAGAAAGTGAGTTACTAAAGAGAAAAAGACAAGTCAGAGCTAAGAAAGATAGAGAGAAGTGGGTCTGGGAATCAGAGATAAAAGTAGGTAGGTGAATTATTGCCATAGGAAGGTTTGAAGTGACAAAAAATGTTGCTGTGGATCTTAGATTAGCTCCCTCTGAATTCACACACACTGTTTTACCTTAACCCCTTAAGGACTGGACTTTTTTTTGCGATGTTGTACATTTGCGACCAGGCATCTTTTTGACACTTTTGTGGTGTTTGTGTTTAGCTGTAATTTTCCGCTCTCTCATTTACTGTTCCCATACAAATTATATATTGTTTTTTTCAGGACAAAAGGGGCTTTCTTTACATACCATTATTTATATAATCTCATCTAATTTAATTTAAAAAAAATGAAAAAATATGATGAAAAATTGAAAAAAATACACGTTTTTTGAATTTTATGTGAAAAATCTTTTACTCATCTACAAAAGCGAATGAAAAAAACTGCTAAATAGATTCAAAATGTTGTCCTGAGTTCAAAAATACCCAGTGTTTACATGCTTTTTGTTTTTTTTTTGCATGTTATAGGGCTATAAGTACAAGTAGGATATTGCGGTTTCAAAACATACATTTTTAAAATGTATCAATAGTGACATTGTAACACTGTTATCTGTCATAAATTGCTAAATAACACCCCACATGTACATATTTTTTTAAAAGTAGACAACCCAGGGTATTCAATATGGGGTATGTCCAGACTTTTTTAGTAGCCACTTAGTCGCAAACACTGGCCAAAGTTAGCGTTCATATTTGTTTGTGTGTGAAAAAAGTAAAAAACTAAATTGAACGCTAATTTTGGCCAGTGTTTGTGACTAAGTGGTTACTAAAAACGACTGGACTTACCCCATTTGCAATACCTTGGGTTGTCTTCTTTTGCAAATGGTATGCCATCATGGGGGTAATTCTCATTCCTGGGCTACCATACGCTCTCAAAGGCAACGTAACCAACCTGGCCATTTTCAATGTAAAAATATTTGACCTATATATTTGACCCTGTAACTTTCAAAAACGCTATAAAACCTGTACATGGGGGGTCCTGTTCTACTCAGGAGACTTTGCTGAACACAAATATTAGTGTTTCAAAACTGGAAAATGTATCACAACAATTATATCATCAGTAAAAGTGCTGTTTGTGTGTGAAAAATGCAAAAAAAGTCACTTTCACTGACAATATCATCGCTGTGATATGTTTTACTGTTTTGAATCACTAATATTTGTGTTCAGCGAAGTCTCCCGAGTAAAACAGTACCCCCCATGTACATGTTTTAGGGTGTCGTAGAACGTTACAGGGTAAAATACAGTGATAGCAAATTAAATTCTCTGGTCTTTCGGCCTGGGTTGGCAGGCAGGTCCCTTAAATTGCAATCAATAAAATAACTTAATTATGTAAAAATATTACCTAAATACGCACGTAGAATTTAAATATATATGCATATTTATATATTTGAAGTCTACGTGTATATTTATATAATTATTTATGTAATTTTGTATATCGACATATGAATAGTTCGCATTCTTTTTATTTATTTAAATATACATAGATATATATACAATTTCATTCTAAGTGTATTTTTATATAAATATATATATATTAATATCAAAATACAGTTAGAATACAATTTCGTATAGATATATAATTTTTTTTCAATTTTTTATTATTATTTTTAATTTTTTTAATTTAATTTAAATTATTTATTCGTATTTTATAATAATATATATATACAATATATATAGTTATTATATATATTATATATATACGTGTGCAAATTAATTATAAGTGTATTTTTATATTAATATATGTACATATTAATATAAAAATACACTTAGCATGACATTATATATATGATATATAGACATATATTATATAGGTATAATATATGTCTATATATCATATATATATACACATATATAATAATATATATTTTTTTATTAACTATAACTTTAAATTTTTTTATGATTTTACACTGGCAGGGAGACTGCCTGTCAGCACAGACAGTCCCCCTGCAGGCAGAGACTAGGACACCTATTGTGACCATGTGGTCGCCCTGTTGGGCGATCACATGGCCCCAGGGGTCCTAAACCGCCATGGGGAGACTGTCTGGGCTGCAGGCAGTCTCCCCACACCGGGAGCACCGCCGATCGCCGCCGGGGGAACGACGGCGATCGGGTAAGTACATTTTAAATTTAGGACGGTTCAGGACCGTCGTCGGTCGGCAACGCAAAAATGCCGATGACGGTCCTGAACCGTCCTGCGTCCTCAAGGGAAACTATAGTGCCCGGAAAACAAACTCGTATTACTGGCACTATAGCTTTCTCCCTCTTTCACAGCTCCCCCCTGTGGTGCAGAAAGGGTTAATAACTCCTTCTGTCACTTACCTGGGTAACTCCGTGCTGGCTCAGCTCCACCCACACTCCTTTGTATGTAAGTATGATGTTTGATCCTGAAGAAAGTCTTTGTTATAGGACTGAAATGTCAATATTTTTAATGTATAACTAATAAATTGGATTTTAATGGAAGACCGTGAGTGCAGCTTTCCCTTACTTTTTCATATATATATATATATATATATATATATATATATATATATACACGCGGCATGTGTGTATGTGCTTTAGGTTGCACACCCTAATGCAACAGGCTGTGCACGCCTATGAAAGGGACTCTATAGTGCCAGGAAAACAAGCCCCCTCACTGTGATGTATAAGGGGTTAAAACTGTCGCTGGCTAGCTAATGGGAACTGCGAGTCCCCCAGGGGCCCGAGACCTACGGGCTCACAAACTCACAGTCGCATACAAATTTCAAGGTCTCCCCCCTCGCCACCAAGAGACGGACTCACAAGCCCAGTATAGGCACTAGATAACGGATAACGGATTAACTCCCTAAAGGTTGGCAGAACAAAAACCACACACACAAATACAAACATGATAAAGGGACCTGCGAGCCCAAACGTATATATCACGACTTACATCTGCTACCAAAAGTTCAGGAATCCTAGAGACCTGCGAGTCCCATTGTTTATTACAATCAAAAATAAATAAAAATCATATTTACAAAAAAAAAACCTGTTGCTGGCTCAGGTCCGCCTTCTCTCCTAGGGAAGACCTAATGCGCATTATTCAATTAATTTGGTCATTCAGTGTTAAGCTGCTTGAAAATGGTTAAACACTGAATGGTAAGACAGTGCCGGGGACTCCAGACACTAAACTATTACATATGATGAAATAGTTACGGTGCCTATAGTGTACCTTTAATAACTAGATCTCCACTCAAGAGTAGGGCCCTCTTTATATTTTCTATGGGTGTGTACTGTACTTTTGTACTGTCTTTTTTGAATTTATTTTTTATTGTACAGTGCTGTGGAATTTGTTGGTGCTTTATAAATGTCAGCAATAATAATAGTAATGGAATTCTGGAATAGTCCTAATTTAAAACTCCTCTATCTAATGTTTTTTTGTGCTTTGATTTATTTTTGTCATTTTGCCAAAGCAAGAACACTCTCTGTATATATGTATCAACTTGCAGGACATGGACAGTTGTGGTTGAAAGGATTGCGCTGCTGTCTGTCATCACTCCAGCCTAATATGTCCACATTCCGGGAAACACCTTATGAGTGATATATCTTGTCATCGGTGACACTGACTGAGTCACAGGCGATCCTACACTCTGGCCTCATTCCCTTATGGCTCCTCCAATCACAATTTTATACCTTCTATTTGGAGGTATTTATGCATTTCATATAAACCCTTTGTGTAGTAGGTTGAGAAAAATGAAACAAAACATGTTAACTGTTCAAGCATGTCCCCATTGTTTCTAAAATATGTATATACATTTTCAGTGTGGTATCCCAGGCGTCAGGTCACCGTTGCAACTAGGAATTTTGTCCTGGTGCATGGGTGTTTGTCAGCCCGTTCAACTCCCACCAAGGAGGGCACCTGCAGCAATAGAAGCGGACATCCCAGGGAGAATGGAGGTGGGCAGTGAGGGAGTTTTGATCTTCTTGGTCTTCTCCCTTGCGGAGCAGAGCAAGAAGATGACACGATCAGAGCATCCCCAGTGGACCCCAGGGAAAGGATCCACTGCAGCTCTCCAACAGGTGGAGATTCTGGAAGGATTTAAATTAAAAGTCTGTCAGTGAGCGTGCACATGCCTGTCTGTCAGTAAGTGTCTGTCTGTCAATGTGTGTCAGTGAGTGTGTATGTGTCTGTCTGTCTGTCTGTCTGTTAGTGAGAGTGTGTGTGTGTGTGTCTGTCAGTGTGTCAAATCAGTGACTGTGTGTCTGTCAATGAGTGTGTATGTTTAGGTGACCTTTCTCCCTCTGATCACATGCAAAATGTGTTTTCACCTACCTTTTTTCCCACGCCGTGCCAGTATCGATGTGACTTGTCTCGCCTCCATTGGTGAGATAATCAATCTTGATGATCCCACCCCAAAAACGCAAAAACGCCACACTGCGGAAGTCATCTCTTTATAGAGATGCATTGATTATGCCTCCATGCATAGCATGTGCAGCACTGGACTAGGAAGCAACTCTAGTGGCCATTTGAGTGACAGCCAATAGAGGTGCTCCTAGGCAACCATATAAACACTTTCTCTGAAAAGGCAATGTTTACATTGAAAAGCCTGCAGGGACATGCTATGGTCACCAGAACTGCTACATTAATAAGCTGTAGTGGTTCTTGTGACTATCGTGTCCCTTGAAGAATTTTTTTTTGTCGTTAAAAATAAAGTCATATTTAAAATATATATATATTTTTTAAACCTAGCTCCTAACTTTTTAACTGACTCCTAGATTCCAATCAAATTTGTCAAGCCCTGGTATTAACCCCTTAACGCCGTTACAGCGTTCTATGCCGTCTCGCATATAAAGCGCTTTAAAGCCGTTGCAGTGGCATAGAACGCCATAATGGAGTCCCTGGAGATCCTCGGTACTTACCTCCACCACTTCAGGAGGACTGCCTGACAGACAGACAGGGTGGGAGCCTGTTGCTAGTAGCTGGTTCATTTGTGCTGCTAGGCGTTCAAGCAGCACTGTTACCTTCTTTATCCAGTAGTTGTGGATCGTGTGAGGTCCTGGGGCTGACCAGCTCTTCATATGTGCTGCTCTCTGTTGGATATCTTTGACTGTGATGGTGACTGGTTCCTGTTCTGGAAGCATTCAGTGGTCTGCTTTCAGGTCTAGTAGCTACTGGGCCTCGGTGTTATGAGATGCTTCTTTCTCCCAGATATTCTTCCAGTACTGTTCAGTCTTAGCTCTGGGTGGGTCTTGCGAGGAGATGTTGTGGCTACCCTGTAGCTGTGCATACACCTTGGGTGGTTCTTTGGTAAAGAGGGCATTGATTCTCTTAAATTGCATAAATTATTACAGAATTTAAATACATATATATTGTGACCAAAAGCAAGGAATTGTGCTGGATAGAGTCTATATATCTCTCCAGATTCTGCAACGTTCCTACTTTGTGTAATTAGCCCCAGGGAAATGTGTTGTATTTCAAATTAATTTTGCAGGTGAGGAGTCCAATTCCAGAGCTACAACTCTCTGATTTACCTCACCTGAAAAAGATAGTTAATTGCAGGCGCTATTAAGTACTCCCTGTCAGGGTACCTGAGGTCTCTACCTCCGAGAGAGGTAGAGACTTAGTCGTTCATCCATCCGGACGGCCTGATTTCCCTCTTCCTCGCGGTCCATCCGGTCATGCAAAGCCGGCCGCGAGGGAGTGACTTCCTTTTATAGCATGACGCCCGGAGGTCGACGTCAGGACGTCAACCCGGAACGACCTGTCACTCAATTAGTTCAGGACCAATCAGGACTCGTCGGAGGTGTGTCTACTTATCTGAACAGGGCAGTTAACAGTGCTTCTTTCATTAGCCCATTGCCCTGTCGTGGTTCTAGTCACTCAGTGCTCGTGTTTTCTTGTTATCCCTTTTGGTTTTGACCCGGCTTGTTTGCTCTATTCTGCTTATCTCTGTTACCCTTGATTCGGCTTGTCTATCGCTTACCTGTCTTCTGTTACCCTCGACCTCGGCTTGTCTTTGACTATTCTCTACTGTACTACTTACGTTAGTCCGGCCATTCTAAGGTCCGGTATACGTATCTGGCTACTGTTTGTACTCTGCGTGTTGGATCCCTGTCCCGATCCTGACATTACGACAGGGCCAATGGATCCTGCAAGTACAAACAGTCAGCTTGGTTCTCCTGATCCTAGGTTTGAAGCCATGGATCACAGAATGGATCAGATGGCGCTAGCACTACAGGCGTTATTATCTCGTGCCAATAATCCACCAGAAGAGTTACATACTACTCCTATCTCTCCTGTAGGTTCAGGCCTAGAGGTAGCCACTGTAGGTGCTTCTTCTCGCATTACCCCACCAGTACGTTATGGTGGTGCTCCTGAGAAGTGTCGTGGTTTTTTAAACCAAATTAGTATCCACTTTGAATTGCAACCTCGCTCCTATCCTACGGATAGGGAAAAGGTGGGATTTATTATCACCTTACTCATTGAGAAGGCTCTGAGATGGGCCAATCCACTGTGGGAGAACGATAACCCGTTAGTATATAACTATAACGCATTTGTAGCTGCTTTTAGAAAAACTTTTGACCCTCCAGGTAGAAAGGTTAATGCAGCCAGATTACTGTTACGCCTGAGACAGGAGAACCGAACACTTGTGGATTATGCACTAGAGTTCAGGTCTCTGGCGTCAGAGGTCATGTGGAATGAGCAGGCGTATATGGACGTATTTTTGAATGGGCTATCAGATGTAATCCTTGACGAGATTGCTACTAGAGAACTTCCTGAGAATTTAGAGGATTTAATTTCGTTCATTTCTCGTATAGATGAACGTTTAAGAGAGAGACAGAACACTCGAGAGAGGAACCGGAGACCTTCCTTTAGGTTAGCTCCCGCATTTCTAAGTCCTGACTCCACGGTCTCATTGCTCCCTGAACCTATGCAGGTAGGCTATACCCGCCTCTCTGAGGAGGAGAGACAGTACAGGAGAAAGGAGGGGTTATGTATGTACTGTGGAGCCAGAGGTCATTTACTCTTGAACTGTCCTAACCGCCCGGGAAACGCTTGCACCTAAGTTTCTCTAGAGGACAGGCCTTGGGTGTTTCTATTTTGTCCTCTACTCCTAATTATAAAGATCACAGGCTTCTGCTACCAGTTTCCTTAACCTGGGAGAAGGAAGTGGTAAAGGCTATGGCCTTGATAGATTCCGGAGCTGCTGAGAATTTTATCGACCAAGCCTTTGCTACTAGACACAATATCCCATCCCAGTTAAGGGAGACACCCTTGGCCGTTGAGGCCATAGATGGTAGACCATTACTGGACCCCGTTATCTTTCGTGAGGCCATACCCATTAACTTAAATGTTGGTATCCTACACGTGGAGAATTTATCTCTCATGCTCATTTCGTCCCCTTCTGTTCCCATAGTTCTGGGGTATCCATGGTTGAAGAGACATAACCCTATTATCGATTGGGAATTAGGGGAGATACTCTCGTGGGGTCTGAGCTGCCAGGAGAAGTGTTTACGCAGGGTTTCTCCATTGGCCAATATTAATACACCAGGTAGTTCTACTCAGTCCACAGAGAGACAGATACCGCCCCTGTACCAAGACTTAAAGGCAGTATTCGACAAGAAGAATGCCGATTCATTACCTCCACACAGGTCATTTGATTGTAAAATTAAGCTTCTACCTGGTACTATGCCCCCGAGGGGTAATGTATATCCTTTATCTGTTCAGGAGAACTCTGTTCTAGAGGAATATATCCGTGAGAATTTAGAGAAAGGATTCATTAGGAGGTCTTCTTCCCCTGCCGGGGCTGGGTTTTTCTTTGTTAAAAAGAAGGATGGCACGCTGAGGCCTTGTATTGATTACCGAGGTTTGAATAAAATAACTATCAGAAATGCCTATCCTATCCCATTGATTACCGAGTTGTTTGATCGTCTTAAGGGCTCCAAAATCTTCACCAAATTAGATCTCAGAGGGGCATATAATTTGGTGAGAATCCAGCATGGACACGAGTGGATGACGGCGTTCAATACTCGGTATGGCCATTATGAATACACAGTTATGCCATTTGGACTTTGCAATGCTCCTGCAGTGTTTCAGGATTTGATTAATGAGGTACTTAGGGAGTTTCAACATGATTGTGTTATTGTCTACCTGGATGACATACTGATACACTCTAGGGAGATTGAGACTCACCATAGACAAGTCAGAAAGGTACTACACAAACTTCTGCAACATGGTCTATACTGTAAATTGGAGAAATGCAGCTTTGACCAGTCGCAGATAGACTTTCTTGGTTACGTGATTTCTGGGGAAGGCTTTAAAATGGACCCTGACAAACTCCAGTCTATTTTAGATTGGCCGTTGCCTAAAGGACTCAAGGCTATTCAGAGGTTTATTGGTTTTTCCAACTATTATAGGCGCTTCATTAAGGGATACTCTTCTATCATCTCGCCTATTACCAATATGACCAAACAAGGGGCTGATACTAAGACTTGGTCTACGGAGGCTCTTGTTGCGTTCAAGACTCTCAAAGAACTTTTTGCCTCTGCTCCCATTCTAGTCCACCCTGATACGACTCTGCCGTTCTTACTCGAGGTCGATGCCTCTGAGACGGGAGTTGGTGCTGTTCTGTCTCAAAGGTTAGGGGTGGACAAACCGTTACACCCTTGTGGGTTCTTCTCTAAGAAATTATCTGGGCCTGAAAGCAGATATGACATCGGTGATAGGGAACTGTTAGCGGTCATTAAGGCTTTAAAGGAGTGGAGACATTTACTAGAAGGGACATTACACCCTGTTACTATTCTAACGGATCATAAGAACTTGTCTTATATTGGGGAGGCTAAGCGCCTGTCCGCCAGGCAAGCTCGTTGGTCCTTGTTCCTTACTCACTTTAATTATGTACTTACGTATAGACCTGGTTCTAAGAACTCTAAAGCCGATGCTTTGTCTCGTCAATATGAACCGTTCACTATAACTGAGCCAGTCCTTTCCTTGATAGTTCCTAAGGGTAACATCATCGCTAACACTAATCTCAGGATTCACTCTCCGTTGCTTACTGAGATCATGAAATTACAGCATCTTGCGCCCAAACAGACTCCTGGGGATCGACACTTCGTTCCCGCCACTCTCCAACTAGAAGTGTTACGCTGTTTCCATAACAGCAAGGTGGCTGGGCATCCTGGCATTCGCAAGACGTATGCTTTGATCTCTAAAGATTTCTGGTGGCCTGATTTACGTAAAGATATTAAAGAATTCATCGGGGCGTGTGAAGTTTGTACCAAGACTAAGCTACCTCATTCGCTCCCATGCGGATTTCTGCACCCTTTAGAGGTTCCTGAAAAGCCATGGTCCTGTTTGGCTATGGACTTCATTGTTGATTTGCCTATCTCTAAAAAGCAGACTGTTATCCTCACTGTGGTGGACAGATTTACTAAGATGGCTCACTTCATTCCCTTACCTAAACTCCCATCTTCGCCCGAATTAGCAGAGATATTCGCTAGGGAGATCTTCCGTTTACATGGGATACCTTCCCAAATTGTATCGGACAGAGGTTCCCAATTTGTTTCCCGTTTTTGGAAATCCTTCTGCTCTCAACTAGGTATCAAATTGAATTTTTCTTCTGCCTACCATCCTCAGTCCAATGGAGCTGCTGAACGCACCAACCAAAAGGTTGAACAATATCTACGTTGTTTCGTTTCTGAACACCAGGACGATTGGGTCGGTTTGATTCCTTGGGCGGAGTTTGCACACAACAATCTCGTTTGTGATTCTACGCATTCTAGCCCCTTCTTCATGAATTATGGCTTTCATCCTTCCGATCTTCCTTCGGAGTCTTCTTCCCAAGGGGTACCGTCGGTTGATGTCCATGTTGCCAATTTGAGGAAGTTGTGGGACCAGACTCGACAAATTCTTCTGCACAATTCTATGCTGGTGAAAAAACACGCTGACAAACGTAGAAGGGCAGCACCGGTGTTTGTTCCAGGCGATAGAGTATGGTTAAGTACTAGAAACATTCGGTTAAAAGTGCCTTCCATGAAGTTCGCTCCTCGGTATATTGGACCTTACAGGGTGTTGGCTCAAATTAACCCAGTTGCGTATCGTCTAGCTTTGCCTACTACCTTACGCATTCCTAACTCGTTCCATGTTTCGTTGCTGAAACCACTAGTTTGTAACAGATTCTCCTCCACGATCGCCCCTCCTCGCTCTGTTCAGGTGGAGGGTCAGGAGGAGTATGAGGTCAATTCCATCGTCGATTCTCGAATCTCCCGGGGGAAAGTACAATATCTGGTCGATTGGAGAGGATATGGTCCTGAGGAGAGAAGTTGGGTACCTCAGGAGGATGTTCATGCTCCCCGTCTCCGCAGGGCATTTCACTCTCGCTTCCCTTCTCGTCCTGGTTACTTCCGCCCGGTGGGCGTATCTGAGAGGGGGGGTACTGTCAGGGTACCTGAGGTCTCTACCTCCGAGAGAGGTAGAGACTTAGTCGTTCATCCATCTGGACGGCCTGATTTCCCTCTTCCTCGCGGTCCATCCGGTCATGCAAAGCCGGCCGCGAGGGAGTGACTTCCTTTTATAGCATGACGCCCGGAGGTCGACGTCAGGACGTCAACCCGGAACGACCTGTCACTCAATTGGTTCAGGACCAATCAGGACTCGTCGGAGGTGTGTCTACTTATCTGAACAGGGCATTTAACAGTGCTTCTTTCATTAGCCCTTTGCCTTGTCGTGGTTCTAGCTTGTTCTAGTCACTCAGTGCTCGTGTTTTCTTGTTATCCCTTTTGGTTTTGACCCGGCTTGTTTGCTCTATTCTGCTTATCTCTGTTACCCTTGATTCGGCTTGTCTATCGCTTACCTGTCTTCTGTTACCCTCGACCTCGGCTTGTCTTTGACTATTCTCTACTGTACTACTTACGTTAGTCCGGCCATTCTAAGGTCCGGTATACGTATCTGGCTACTGTTTGTACTCTGCGTGTTGGATCCCTGTCCCGATCCTGACACTCCCCTGTCAAAGGAGGAGTAGAGATTGTGTTTGATTCCTGTGAGTGGAAAGAGAGAACTGAAATAACCTAAAGCAGTAAGGTGGATATTTATGTTTATTTCTGTTGGGAAATGGACAAGCAATCCAATCCAGTTAGTTTATCATTTTGTTAAGTTAGTGCTCAGAAAAGCAAGGATTTTGTCTTTCTTTATTTTGTTATACTTTGTTATACCTTACTGCACATTGTTAAATTTTGGAACCACAATAAAAAGAGCGCAAGTCATTTTATCTCATCCAGTGTGTGAAGTGTCTCTGAAGCCTGAAAAGACTGTGTGTAACACCCTAATCCCAGGACAAGGTACCAAAGGAAAGGAATACTTTTGTCACAATATGTATACATATTAAAATTCTACGTGTGATTTTATTAATTCAATTTGAGGGACATGCCTGACAACCCAGGCAGAAAGTCCAGATAATTTCATTCGCAAGCACTATATTTAACCCTGTAACTTTCCAAGACACCATAAAACCTGTACATGGGGGGTAGTGTTTTTACTCAGGAGACTACGCTGAACACATATTAGTGTTTCATGTTTTTTTATGGTGTTTTGGAAAATTAGAGAGTCAAATATAAGGCTTGCATTTCATTTTTTTTCACACTGAATTTTGCCAGATTGGTAATGTTGCCTTTGAGACCATATGGTAACCCAGGAATGAGAATTACCCCCCTGATGGCATACCATTTGCAAAAGTAGACAATCCAAGGTATTGTAAGTGGGGTATGTCCAGTCTTTTTTAGTAGCCACAGAGTCACAAACACTGGCATACCCCTATCATGGGTCGAATTCTGATTCCTGGGCTACAATACTGTCTCAAAGGAAACATTACTAATCTGACAAATTTCAATGTGTATAAACTGAAAAATGGTACATGCTATATTTGACCTTGTAACTTTCCAGAACACCATAACACCTGTTCATGGGTGGTACTGTTGTGCTCATGAGACACCGCTGAATACAAATATGTGTATTTAACTGCAGTAAAGGCTATCAGTGTTATGACATTCACAGTTAAAATGCCACGCAAAACTAAAAAATTAAATCTTAATTTCTCACACTTTTTTAGGTTTTATTCATAATAAATTATCATATATATGAATAGTAGATGTGAAATGAAAGCCCTGTTTCTCCCGAACAAAATTATATATAATAGAATATGAAAGAGGTGAATTACGGTTGACATATAGCGCAAATTTCACATTTTGTTTACGTTTTGTTTTGATGAGCGTGTACAATTGACTCCGTCCTTAATGAGTTAAATGTGCACATTTTACTGCTGGCTTCATCGTCCTATGCCTTGCAATTTTCAAAGAAGTGTGAATGGCATTTGTATTGCCACAGTGGGCTGTACAGTTTAAAAATATACCAAAATTGCAGATCTGCAATGACAGCTGACGTGTTTGACACCTGTGTGTTGTCAAACAGTCCACAGGTCAATGCACTGTGGGAGAAATAAAAGGAAAATTGTTGTATGGGACTGCTTTTAGCCAGATGCTGACTAGGTTTAATGAGGTTTACAGAGAAACACCTATTACTCAGATTCTCACAGTCCATTTTATAGTGTCACTAAGCAGAGTTACAGTTATTCACTAACATGTGAATTGCTAGGAATTAATTGACAACTCAAAACATTAGTGAATAACTAATCCAAATATTAAGAAAAAATGTAAAAATTGGATAAATTATAAAGTAAGCTATTTTAGTTTGACAATTTACACTTTAGTGAATAACCTCTCAACTATCTATAAAAAAAGGTTAACAATACCGTTAATGCTGAAGAATTAGAATTTTGAGTTACAACAGTAAATGCAAGGCAGCTATCAGAATTCATGGCGTCTCTTTACAAAATCATTGACTGGGCCCACCCAATGCACCCTTGCAAACACAAATGCACACTCACACACACACAAACACAAATAAATATATTCAAACACACACACAGATGGGCATTCTCACTCTCACTCTCCCACAGATACAGGCTTGCACATAGAGATACACACTGCCACACACAAAACATAGACAAACACTGCCACCCACACCTACACTGTCATACACAGATACTGACAAAAATAATATACCCAATTGAGCTCTGTTTTAGCAGGCCTTGTTTTGTCTGCCTTTGTGCTAGAGAATGGTGGCTTATCTTGGGTAAATTGGGGCAGTGAGGTGCTCGGGGCTGACAGGCAGTGCAGGGCTTTCCTTTTCTTCTTGCGCTGGGAGGAAGTAATCTGACATTATTTCGGCCAATTGCAACCAGGAGAGGTATAGAGGCTTCACTACTGCACAAGAAAGGGTCTTCAAACCTGTAGGCCACATGGCGCAGTCAGGTTCTTATAATGGAGTACTGGCTGATGCTCCCCGATGGTGACCCTGACTATATAGGTACAGAAGGATGAGTGAGAGTGACAGAATCCCCTATTCTATTTTCATTATTTTAGGAATACCTCTACAAATTAAGCAAAAGCCATTTTTAAATTTAAGTACAGGAAAAACTTGCCTTGCATCAATGACAGAAGTATATAAGACTGAGAACAACTGATGTTATATAAATAATCATTTACAACACAACCTATATTCATATACACTGCACTCAACCATCCAAACAGTTTGAGGGACCGATCACTTTTTACCTTTTACATTGTATTCCTCAGAGGATTTTTAAAGGAACACTATAGTCACCTAAATTACTTTAGCTAAATAAAGCTGTTTTAGTGTATAGATCATTCCCCTGCAATCTTACTGCTCAGTTCACTGTCATTTAGGAGTTAAATCACTTTGTTTCTGTTTATGCAGCCCTAGCCACACCTCCCCTGGCTATGATTGACAGAGCCTGCATGAAAAAAAAACTGGTTTCACTTTCAAACAGATGTAATTTACCTTAAATAATTGTATCTCAATCTCTAAATTGAACTTTAATCACATACAGGAGGCTCTTGCAGGGTCTAGCAAGCTATTAACATAGCAGGGGATAAGAACATCTTAATTAAACAGAACTTGTCAATAAAGAAAGCCTAAATAGGGCTCCCTTTACAGGAAGTGTTTATGGAAGGCTGTGCAAGTCACATGCAGGGAGGTGTGACTAGGGTTCATAAACAAAGGGATTTAACTCCTAAATGGCAGAGGATTGAGCAGTGAGGCTGCAGGGGCATGTTCTATACACCAAAACTGCTTTATTAAAAGCTAAAGTTGTTCAGGTGACTAAAGTGTCCCTTTAAGTCAATTTATTTACACTTCCCATGGACTTATTCCATGTTCCACTTTGTTCAGTGACCAAGAAGAGGCAACACTGACTACAATGGGAACTTTTCTCAGTAGATTGCTTAGTTACATAGCTCCCTACATTGTAAGATATGCAATCATAATAGGGGTTGGGTGATTCTAAAGGTGTATCCCAATGACAACACTTCTGTCACTGCATGATTAAGGCTCCATAGAGCCAAAACGTCGCACTTATTTGTGAGGAGACTTACCCTCTAATAAACGCACCATCAAGAACCTTGGAGTGTTTACCTCTCTTTCACTATTTACAACTTCTGTCACTGGCGACACCCAAAATGGGCCATTCCACCTAGAAAGCAGTCAGGCCCGCCCTGAGACGGGACAGTTCAGCCTGGTATGAATACATCCCAGACTGACTGAAAGCCTCCTGGCTGACCCCATTCAGGGCAGACCATGCAGACAGCACTGTTGAAGCATTGACTGCATGATCCAAGTGCCCTTGCTACAAGGCAACCACATCTAATAATGCATTTGCACTGTGCTGGCTGGAAATTTTTCCATGATCTTCCAGGATGCAGGACACCAGGGAACAAAATTGGGAAAGGAGCTCAAAATCTGAACTGTCTAGCACAAATTGGAGTCCTGTAGTTAGTTAGAGCCAGTGGACTGAAGTAGTTACGGTACTTTCAAAGTCTCTTTAAGTTTGCTCAAATTCTGACCCAGATAACAACAAAAGAATTAAAAGAACACACAAGGTTATTCAGTAAAGTGTGAATTGAGAGGAAAGTTAAATTAATATACAATTTTAGAATGAAATAGCCAAATTGGAACATTTCTAAGTAACTTGTGGTTTCAATTCAGTTATTTTGACCGAAAATGTGAAGTTCACTTTGAATTTCTGACAACACTTTGGTAAGTACTCTGACAGTTATCAAGTTAAATTCTATACAGTTGAATGAATTGGAATGTTAATGAAGAGAACTAATTAGAAAGTAAATAATTGGCAGATGTCGGTACTGGTGATGGGAGGTTTAATTCAATGCATTTTGTGTGGCTGACCTCACTGAAACTGTACACGGATATGGCATTGGACTTTTTAGAGATTTAGGTGGCGTTTGATACTCAAAATGCTATGAAAATGTCACATAACTGCACTTCTATGGTATCAGGTCTGAATTGGGCATTGTGAACAAGTACATGACGATACATTTATCAAGCAAAGGCCCTTGCAAAGCCAGTTAGCCTGCCCTGATAAAAACACAATTCAAAAATGCAGTTTTGAAATCCTAACAATTAAAGTGATAGTAATGTCACTTTAAAGGAACACTATAGTCACCTAAATTACTTTAGCTAAATAAATCAGTTTTAGTGTATAGATCATTCCCCTGCAATTTCACTGCTCAATTCACTGTCATTTAGCAGTAAAAATCCCTTTGTTTCTGTTTATGCAGCCCTAGCCACACCTCCCCGGCTATGATTGACAGAGCCTGCATGAAAAAAAAAAACTGGTTTCACTTTCAAACAGATGTAATTTACCTTAAATAATTGTATCTCAATCTCTAAATTGAACTTTAATCACATACAGGAGGCTCTTGCAGGGTCTAGCAAGCTATTAACATAGCAGGGGATAAGAACATCTTAAGTAAACAGAACTTGTCAATAAAGAAAGCCTAAATAGGGCTCTCTTTACAGGAAGTGTTTATGGAAGGCTGTGCAAGTCACATGCAGGGAGGTGTGACTAGGGTTCATAAACAAAGGGATTTAACTCCTAAATGGCAGAGGATTGAGCAGTGAGGCTGCAGGGGCATGTTCTATACACCAAAACTGCTTCATTAACCTCCCTAGCGGTATTCCCGAGCGTGACTCGGGGTTAATTTTCGCTGCCAGAAGCGGTAACCCCGAGTCACGCTCGGGGTAGATAACTCCGAGTCTCCTTACCTTCTCCTTGCGATCCAGCGATGTCCCCGCTGTGATTGCCGGTGAGAGCCCCGGCGGATGCCTCCATCTGCCCTCCTGGATCCGTCTCTGTGAGCCGCAGAGGCTCATGGGGGCGGAACTGGGCGGGTAATTCAAATGCATAAAAGTGACACACACACATAAAGTTAGGTGATACAGTGAAATCCTGTCAGATTACATTGTATCACCTCAGATTTGACACAGTATCACCTCAGATCATCCTACACTGCCCTGCCTGCCCTTTTTGCTGTAATTTCTGCCCATAAAATAAATTTTTTACCATGGCATCAAAGCGTCACTTTAGCATCTCCAAAGCGGGTTTGGATCAGATGAGTGACAGCGGCAGCGACACAGAGCCCCTCGCAGAATTGAGCGACTGCGATAGCGATTCGTGGCAAGATTCGTCATCCGACTCTGACAGTGACCAGAGAAGTGGCGACAGCGACGATTCTGCACCCGAGCTCAGTGATGTGCGCACTTGGTGCCTTATTGATTGCGGTATGGATGAGGTACCGCCGCCAAGATTTCCGTTTACTGGATCACCTGGGATGAAGGTAGACGTTGAGCACAATGATCCTTTGGCATACCTAAAATTATTTCTCACAGATGACGTCATTGAAAAGATTGTCACGGAGACAAATCGCTACAACGAGCAGCAATCAGCTACTCTGCATAGCAAGTTTTCCAGGAACAGAAAATGGAAACCGGTGACTAAAGAGGACATCTGGAAGTTTCTGGGGCTAATACTTCTTCCGGGGGTGGTGGGGAAACCCCAGCAGAAATGGTACTGGACTACCAATAAATGGCTGGCAACCCCATTTTTTGGCACCATCATGTCCGAGTACCAATTTTCCCTCATAATGAAGAATTTGCACTTCACCAACAACGAGGAATTTGACGAAGCCACACATCCAGCGCCAAAACTCAAGAAGATCTGGGAAGTATACCAAATGATCCTTAAAAAATTCCAGCAGGCCTATGTGCCAGATAGAGACATCAGCATTGATGAAAGTCTGATGGCTTACAAGGGAAGCCTCAGCTGGATTCAATACATCGCATCCAAGAGAGCACGGTTTGGAATAAAATCCTATATGCTCTGCGAGTGTGCCACTGGCTATATATGGAATTCCGTCATATACACCGGTAAAGGAACACAATTCAACCCCAGGTACAGCGGCTATGGGATGGCAACGTCATCAGTCCTTACACTGCTTGAGCCATTGCTGAATCAGGGGTATTGTGTGACAACGGACAACTTTTACACATCGCCTGAGCTGTACGAGTTTCTGATAAAACACAAGACTGATGGATATGGAACCGTTAGGGCCAACCGACGTGACCTGCCATCTATGTTTGCCAAGAAAAAACTGAAAACAGGAGAAATGGTTGCCTGGCAGAAAGGAAAGATGATGGCAATGCGTTGGCGTGACAAAAAAGACGTATGCCTAATGAGTACAGTGCATAACACCTCCACTGCCATGGTCCACACAAGAGGTGGGAAAGATGTCATGAAGCCACAACTTGTGATTGACTACAACAACACCATGGGAGGAGTCGATAGAGCTGATCAGGCGATGACATTTTATCCGGCTATGCGGAAACAACAAAAAAAATATTACAAAAAAATCTTCAGGCATCTACTGGAACAATGCCTCTGGAATGCCTATATACTGCACAGAGGAAAGAGTGACATGCCTCTTGTTCATTCTGACTTTATCTGGAAGGTGGCGGAGCGGATTTTTGTGAACTACCAAACGGCATCAGTGGCCGTGAACAGATCTGGACGTCGTGCTGTTGACGTTGTCAACCCAGAACGCCTGACTGGTCGTCACTTTATGGATTACATCCCGCCAACCGCAAAAAAGGCAGCACCTACAAGGATGTGCGTAGTTTGCTGCTCAAAGCGAGATAGCAATGGAAAAAAAATCCGAAAGGAAACCAGATTCCATTGCCCTGATTGTGATGTCGGTCTATGTGCAGTCCCATGTTTCAAAATTTACCACACCCAGGATGTTTACTGAATTTTCTTTGTTTGACAAATTTCATTATTTATTACATTATTGAATAAAATTATATTATTTATTAGATTATAATTCATGATTTTATGTTTCGAACTTTATCACATCTGAGAGTACTTTTGGTCAGGTTTAAGAAAGTAATTACTGGCCTACAATACATAACACCAAATTTCCATGCAAAAAAATGGTACCGCTTTTGGTACAAAATTCCTGACATAATCATACCGCCAGGGAGGTTAAAAGCTAAAGTTGTTTAGGTGACTATAGTGTCCCTTCAATTGTCATTTGGTATAGAGCAGATATATGATATGCATTGTGAGTATATACATCAAAGCACTACCACTTAAATTTTTCTGTAATGAATTGTGTGTTTAGCACATTAATTTTGCATTATATATATTCACAATGCTCTTACAACAGATTATTAAAATACACTTTAGACTATTTAGCACTATGTAATTTGTCTCCCACATTGGAATTAGTGTAGGACCCACCAATATTGCGGTACTGTGAAGTAGTGGTGGGCTTAACACAATATGGCCCTATGGTGGAAGGGGATCCCCATATGTTTGCTGAGATAGGCAATTTTAAGTAGCCTTATAGAATTTAAAACTGTATTTTAATGGGTGCGCTGTTCCCTAGTCTGTATTGCATATGGAGTTATCAGTCTGAGTCATACTGCAATACAGAATTCGGTCAGCAGGTGGAGGACTTTATTTAGAAGAGCAGCAATGAAAATGCTATGCAATTGTTAAACTTGGCACCTCTATTACCTCCCCCAGCTCCTAATTCTCTTCCTCAGCTGTGTGCACAAGGCACCAGAGTGATATTGACTCAGTATCTGGGAGGGATTAAACACGCTGTCATTGTCTGCTGAGCACTGAGCAGTGTCTGGCAACAGTTCTAAGCACACAGCTTCCAGGCATTTAATGCCAAACGCGCCTGTCTCTTCTGCTTATATTACCTGGCCCCCACACTTCGTTCTTTGAAAATGATCTATTTTGCAGCAATCCTTTTTCTTAATCTGCTCACTCTATAGTTTGTAATAAGGCACATTTTCCTTTAAAAGAGATCATTAATTCTTATTCATTTAGCCGTTTCCTGTACAAAATCAAAGACAAAATAAAAAGTTCAAGAATCCATGAGGGAAGGAAGACTAGGCCTTAAAGCGGCACTTTCATGCCGAATCCCGTTTTTTTTTTTTAACCCCCCTCCCGCCTCCACTACATCCAATTGACCTCCTAGTCACCCCCAAATGCCCCTAAGCCCCCCACATTACCTATTTTTTATTCTTTATTTTCTGCCCCGATCATCTGCCCACACTAGACAGACTGTGAGATTCCCGCACATGCCCAGTGAAACACCTGGACATGCTAACGGGAATTTCACCTATTCATTCATTAATCAGACAGACAAATTAATGAATAGAAAAAATCAAACGAACAAACAAACACCGAATATCAGTGTTCGTTTGTTTGTTCAGTTTATTACAAGGAGGGAGCTACCGGCGTGCAGCTCCCTCCTTGTAATATGTAAAGATAGAAGCGGCAGGGAGCAGTGCTCCCCGCCACTTCCTAAGCCCCCCCCCCAGGTCCCCCTCTCACTCTATGGGGGTCAATATGACCCCCATAATAGCATAAGGGAGATTAAAATCTCCCGAATGCCCCTACTCACTATACCGCGAGTAGGGGCATGTCCACTAAACAGTGAGCAGCCTGTGACTGCTCACTGTAAAAAAAATGGTAATAAGGGGGGGGGGCGGTGACCTACGGTCCTCCCCCCCAGGCCCGCACCCCTGGGCAGCAGGTGGGGGCCATAATGGTAATGAGGGGGGACGACCTACTGTCCTCCCCCCGGCCCCCACCCCTGGGCGGCAGGTGGGGGCCAAAATGGTAATGAGGGGGGGGGACCTACTGTCCTCCCCCCCGGCCCCCACCCCTGGGCGGCGGGTGGGGCCATAATGGTAATGAGGGGGGGGGACCTACTGTCCGCCCCCCCGGCCGCCCACCCCTTGAAATCCATCCAATCACAGTGCTCTGTGTCATTTTACACAGCATGGGAAAGTTCTTTGAAATTTTCCCACGCTGTGTAAAATGACAAAGAGCACTCTGATTGGCTTAAACCCACCAATCAGAGTGTTCTTAGCCTAATTGCAGGGCGGGGCAAGGCTTTATAAGCCTACCCCCGCCCTGCGGAGCTCAGTCAGCGCGGAGCCCTCCATGGGTGAAGAGGGATTATTTTTTTTGCGCTCGGGTTTTTTCTTTTTCGTCTGGTTTTTTTTTGCGCTCGGGTTTTTTTATTTTATTTTTAGTTTGACGGGTATGATGGTTTTTTATTTGGCCTTTTTTGGGGCTGAAAAATGAAGATTTTAGAAACAAGAAGACGTTGAATGGTAAGTTTAATTTTACTTTACAGGTTAGCAATTTTATTCCCCCCTCACTATTTTTTAGGGTGAGGGGGGTAGGTAGGGGCATTTTTATTTGGGTGGGGGGTGGGTGACTAGGGGCTTGGGGACCCCTAGTCACCTTGATAGGGGGGGGGAGTAATTGACTTAGTGCCCCCACCCGCCGCCCAGGGGTGGGGGTGGGGGGAGGACAGTAGGTCCCCCCCATAATCATTATGGCCCCCACCCACCGCCCAGGGGTGGGGGCCAGGGGGGAGGACAGTAGGTCCCCCCCCCTTATTACCATTATGGCCCCCACCCGCCGCCCAGGGGTGGGGGCCGGGGGGGAGGACAGTAGGTCCCCCCCTTCATTACCATTATGGCCCCCACCCACCGCCCAGGGGTGGGGGCCGGGGGGGAGGACAGTAGCCCCCCCCCCTCAATGGGTCTCCCTCCCTTATTTTACTTTAGGGCCCCCACCCGTCGTTTAGGGGTGGGGGCCAATAGGTTTTTTGGCCACAGGCTGCTCACTGCTTACTAGACATGCCCCTACTCGCGGTATAGCGAGTAGGGGCATATTATTTACTAATACTAAGTTAGTAAATGTGGCTGAAAGACCAATTTAGGTCTTTCAGCCTTTTAGTAGATAACTCCCTGATACCGTGGGAATTAGGGAGTTATTTACTAAGCGGCTGCAAGATGCAGCCACAGCAATGAATAGGATCAGAGTTTCATTCATTCGAATTAAATTCCGATCCGAACAAAGTGCCGAATTGCGTTCTAAAACAAATGAACATACTGTTCTCATTCAGTAAGAACGCATTTCGGCAGTTTCGTCTAAAATGACAGGAAGCATCGCGGGAACACAGAGGAAAGGTGAGAATTATGGGAAAATTGCTCTGACCAGCGGAAATGAAGCACACTTTGCTCCTCCGCTGGTCAGAGCTGGTCAAGCGGAGGAATCCTCCATAAGACAAAGAGTCCCTACTTTGTCTTATGATTTTAAAGAAAACTAAAGAAGACAGGAAGAACAGAATAACAGATCCTGAGAGAGGGGGAGAAGAGGAAGAGATTGAGGAAAGGTAAGTTCGGCATGACAGTGCCAGGCTTTCTATCTAACACTTTTATGAAGCGAAAACTTTGTTACATCTCCAATTTTATACAACACAATTTTATATATATTTATATTTTTTTTAATCAAAATAACCCATAACGTCTTTGAAATTGTTATTGTCCCTAACAAATCAATTGCCTCTGCAGAGACCGCTTTCACACACTTTACATAGTTGATTAACAAGCATAATGCTCTAATTTTAAATAATAAGCCCTTGTGATCAAGCATTCAACACCAAACAAAGAAATGCTGCATCAGAAGCCTGTGTACACCATCAAACTATTCATTTGTAACTACTAGAATATCCTGTATTGTTCAACAGGCACCTCCTTTCACAACCTTTATACCCTCATTTACTGTACAGTTAACATATACACATATGCATGTAGGCCCCTTTTTCACGTGAACCATAGCACTGCTGTGACAAACTTAATCTCAATACAAATAGCAAATACTGGGGGGTTAAACAGCGATTGCTGCTCTGTATTGCAAGCAAACAGAATCAATCACTACAGATAACAATATGTGTACCTATAACACATAAATTTAGCTAGAGCTGTCTTGTGCAAATATTGCTTTCCATGATGTATAAAACATACAGATGGTTGGATGGAGTCCACCTGGTGCAACTAAAGGGTCAGAATCTCAAAATAGATACAGCAGTTGAAAACAGGTGAAATCCCTGAGGCTGGACGGAATGTTCCGACTGCCAAAGCCAACCCGGGCTCCAGCAGCCGCAACTGCCGACCTCATACTGCGATTCCAGTCCCTATCAGATAAAGCCGCACTCCTGGCTGCATTAAAGGGCAAAACTCCCTTGCTGTTTGAGGGCGCAGCACTAACAATTTTCCCAGACATCACCAAGAGCACCCTTAACTGGCGGAAATCATTGCAACCGCTCCTACACCACCTCCGCGCCAGGAAGACTCCCTACCGATGGGGACTCCTGCGAGCTGTATTGTTCACCCACAACGGGACTTCCTACAAAGCAAAGAATTAAAAAAAAAAAAAAAAACATTCAAGCGACACCAACAGAAAACCAGGAAACATTATTAATTAGTTACTAATTCTAGATTGTAACGGACCCGTATGTCTGCAAAATTCTATTAAAAGCTATGAAACACTTTTCAGAAAAATAGGCAGTGTTTACATTACAGCCTAGTATCACCTCTAGTGGCAGTCACTCAGATGGCCACTAGTGGTGCTACCTGGGTCATTCCTGCACAATGATGTTCGGCATCTCCACGGTCTGCAAGGAGGTATTGAACAGTTCTCATAGAGATGCACTGATTCAATGATGCTGATTGACGCAGTGCGGCGTTTTGCCACGCATGCACATTAACCTCCCAATACTTTCATATGGGAAAGCATTGGATTGGCTAAGATTGTGAATTTTGATGATATCAGCCAAGGAGACAGAACATTGGTGAAGCTAGCAACAACAGCTTTGGAATAAAAGTTTGTTTTTACCATTTTAATAAGGGCAAGGGGTCGGGTCAGCCACCTAAAATGTGTTTTAACAACATAGTGTCAGGAATACACATTTGTATTTCTGTCACTATAGTGTTCATTTTAACTGTGATGAGTATTGCTTTGGAAATATGTTAAAAATACACTTATCTCCACAACACTACTGCCAGCATTACCATGTTAGAGGTACACTGAGGCGTGTATGAGTGTGAAAAGAGTAATGCTATATAACCATGTGTGTTCACTGGTATTCCTTCAGTAGTGCAGTAAGTCTGTATAGCATCACAGTGATAACGTTATTTTGCATAGCATGTTCTGGCTGGGCCAGGACAGTCAAACATACAATGTGAACAAAAAATAAAAACAAGTAAGTACCACAACTGGTAGCAAAATTTTAGTAAAATACTCAGCTATGCAAAAATGCCAATATGAAAGTTCTGATTGGAGGCTAATCAATAAGGCAGAAAATGTATAAATTATTGTAATGATGGCTGAACGACTATAAATACTGGACCTTGGACATATTGGTTAAATGGACACTATAGGCATCAAGACCACTTCATCTCATTGAAGTGGTCTGGGTGCAATGGCACTGCCCCCTTTAACCATGCATTGTAAAGCAATGATTACATGTCAGGGTTAGGACTGCCACTAAAGGAGCTTCCTGTAGTTTCACAGAGTTTAACTCTGTGAATCAACACTGAACGTCCTCATGCTTTACGTGAGGAGTTGCACCATATTTAAAAATCTGTTAGGAAAGCATTGAGTCAATAGGAAAGGCCTAATGTGCGTGCGGTTCCTGGATGATCGCACTATGTGGATCACGCTGATGTGCGAGGAGGGGGAGCGCGATCTAGATTCAAAGAAACTCAGAAGTGGAATCAGGTAGATCAGGGGTGTCCAACCCATGCCGCTGCATGCGACCCGTATGCAGCCGGGCAGCGATGTAGGCAGGGAGCCCTTTACATACTGTGCTCCTCCTGGACAGCTCCCTCTTTCACCTTGCAGTGAGCCAGCCATCGGGATATGACATCATCCCGGCATATGTATCACTACTGGGCACTAGGAACCTGTGCAGGAAGAGCACAGAGATCCCAGCCCAGCAGCAACCATTAGCCACAGGGAGAGATGATCCATTCCAGCCTTACCATAGTAAGGTAGGCTGGCTGGATGTTTTGTCAGTCATTGTGTGAGTATGGGGGGGTCTGTGTGTATGTCTGTGAAAGTGTGTGTGTAAGTCTGTGATTATGTCTGTTGGTCTTAGTGTGTGCGTGTGTATATATAAGATTATCTGTAATTGTGTTTTGTATGTATGGGATTGTATGTATAGGTCTGTGATTATCCGTGTGTATATATGTGATGAAGTGTATAGGTGTGATTTTGAGTGTATGTGTGGGTCTGTGATTATGCGTGTGTATAGGTGTGATTGTGTGTGTGTCTGATTGTGAGTGTGTATGTATGTACATTTAAACGAAGCAAGCGCCCCAACAACAACCTTGGCCCACCAAGATGACTCGATACCTCCAAAAGTGCACCAGAACTTCTGAACGCTGTTGGAGAAAGTCTCACTGTGCCTCTGACTTTCTCCACTATAAATTTATGCTGTGCTCAAACAGTTTGGCTTTTTCCTCTGCAAAAGTAAATTACTTCAATACCCTCATAAACACACTCTCCTGCAAACCCAAATTACTATTTCACACATTTAACTCTCTTCTTCGCCCTATTGTTCCTCCTCCACCTACTAACTTGACCGCCTCAGACTTTGCAACTCACTTCACTGACAAGATCTCTACAATTAGAGATCTCTCATCTTTCTTCTTCCCCTATAATACTTCCCCTAACATCACTCCCTCCGCTGTTCTATGTTAATTTACACCCACTACAGCGGAAGAGGTTTATGCTCTGCTCCAGTCCTCCCGCCCCACCACCTGCTCCCTAGATCCAATTCCCTTGCATCTCTTCCTCTACCTCTCACAAAAATTCTCAATCTCGCTCTCTCCTCTGGAATATTTCCATTGCCCTTGAAACATGCAACTATAACCGCAATTCCAAAGAAGCCCAACCTTGACCCTAACTCCCTATCCACCTATCGTCCTATCTCGCTACTGCTTTTTGCATCCAAGATCCTTGAAAGAATTGTGTATGCGAGATTGACAGACTTCATCGAGTCCAACTATCTGCTAAACCCGCTTCAGTCTGGTTTCCTTGCTAAGCACTCTGTGGAAACGGCACTGACCAAAGTATCCAATGATCTACTCGCTGCAAAATCTCGTGGTCACTACTCTATCCTAATTCTCCTTGACCTTTCTGCAGCTTTTGACACTGTTGATCATCAACAGCTTCTTCTCATCCTCCTACAATATTGGTCTACAAGATATTGCTCTCTCCTGGTGCTCCTCCTACCTCTCCCAGTGTTTCTTTCTCTGGCTCTGCTTCTTTTCCCTAACTCCTCTCTGTTGGTGTCCCCCAAGGTTCAGTCCTTGTTCCCCTACTGTTCTCCATCAATACTGCCTCCCTTGGTAAACTCATTAGCTCTTTTGGCTTCCAATATAATTTCTATGCGGATGACATGCAAATCTATCTGTCCTCTCCTGATCTCTCCCTGTCCCTCTTGACTAGTGTCTCTGACTGCCTCTCTGCTATTTCTAACTGGATGGCTGCCCACTTCCTTAAACTCAACTTGACCAAAACTGAAATTCTGGTCATTCCTCCCTCAAGTGTTGCTACTCCTGTGTCTCCCTCCCTCCAAGTCAACGGTGCTACCATCAGCTCCACCACACAGGCTCGCTGCACCGTTCCTGTAGTACTCACTTCCTTCCTCCGTAAGAAGCTCACCCAGTCTCCACTCCTTCAAAAAATCATTAAAAACCCACTTCTTCATAAAAGTGTATCAATTAAACTGTTAATAGCTTCCGACTGATTCCTCTCTTGCAACTGTCATTAGTCTAATACTAGCCTTACCTTTTGTGTCACTTTACCCCACTCCCTCTAGCATGTAAGCTCATTGAGCAGGGCCCTCAACCCCTCTGTTCCTGTGTGTCCAACCTGTCTGGGTACAACTACATGTTTGTTCGTCCCCCCCACTGTACAGTGCTGCGGAATTTGTTGGCGCTATATAAATAATAACATAATAATAATAATAATTGTGTGTATAGGTCTGTGATTGTGTGTGTGTGTGTATATGTGATTGTGTGTGGGTGGGTCTGTGATATTGTGTGTGTATGTGTACGTCTGTGATTATGTATATAGGTCTGTGATTGTATGTGTGTGTCGGTTTGTGATTGTATGTATGTGTGTGTCCATCTGTGATTGTATGGGTATGTGTGTCTTTGATTGTATGTGTTAAATATCAAAATTAAGAAAATGGCCTTTAAAGTTTTATTACTTGTATACATTATCATTATTATATATTTGATGTGTGGCCCAAGACAATTCCTCTGTGCTCAATGCAGTCCTGTGAAGCCAAAAGGTTGGACACCCATGAGGCGGGTGCTTAAAAGTTTTTTTAATACCCTTTCATTGCTGGCGGAGGGGGATGGGTGGTGCTAAGAGGCAGAGGGACACTGTAGTGTTAGTAATATAATTTTGTATTCCACTATAATGTTTCTTTAATAATATACATCAGCACTCCTGGAATGAAAAGTGATTGGAATGTAGTTTTTACAGAAAGCTGTTTGCAGAATAACAATGGTAATTTTGACTCTGATTGTATACTCAGAAAAAATAAACACAGCTTTCTCTTTGGGCTCCCTCCAGGCTGGACTTAATGCGAGCCAGGGTTTGTTTCCTTATTAGACTGTCTTGTTTTTCAGCTTTTCTGCTCCCTCTTGACCTGGGTGTGTACATTTAAGCCTCAACTCTCCCGCCTCTCTTTGTTCATTTCCCTCCTGTACTCTGATTCACTGATAATTAAATCTCTTTAATACCAAACCAAGGTCAGATTGGCTTACAGTTTAACTATCGTAATGCTAAAACTAGACATTTTATCTGAATACTATTGACATTTTAGCATACCTAAAGGAGGAGGAGAAATGTATGAAATATTTCTCTATATCAATTATATCAATAGAGATTGTCTGTTATTTCCAAAGAACAGAAAAAAAGACTTATTTACTGAATATGTTTTGTTGCGTTCACCAAAATGCTTAACTCCTTAAGGACGAAGGCAATTGTACAAGTTCTGATCAAAACAAAACCTATAATATGACTATGTCTTTTCAACCATAATTTACCTTTTTCATATTAAATGCACCCACACTTATTATATATCATTTTGTTTAGGGGAAATACGTTTTTCATTTCACATCAAATATTTATATATGAAACCTAGTTTTATATATGTAAAATATAAAAAAGTGTGAGACATTTAAGAAAAAGTTTATTGTCCTATATCTGTGTGGCATTTTAACTGTGAATGTTATAATAATGATAGCATTTACTGCAATAAAATACACATGTATGAGTGTTTAGCGATATCTCATTCAGGCGATCTTAAATTCTATATCTTGTGAGTGCAATTGAAAAAAGTGTGTCACTCCATTTATTAATAATAATATTACACTATGTTTTGTTGATATATTCTTTTCAGATTATACAGCTGCATCCCTATCTTATATATATATATATATATATATATATATATATATATATATATATATTTCTTTGTTGTGCCATATATTTACTAACTAATTTGCCCAACAATTAACCCCTTAACTCCGCAGGGCGTTCTATGCTGCCCTTGTGAGTGCTATTGAAAAAAATGAGTGTCACTCCATTTATTTATAACAATATCACACTATGTTCTGTTGATATATTCT
Source organism: Pelobates fuscus (assembly GCF_036172605.1). Taxonomy (NCBI): domain Eukaryota; kingdom Metazoa; phylum Chordata; class Amphibia; order Anura; family Pelobatidae; genus Pelobates; species Pelobates fuscus. Next base: position 172,149,093 of record NC_086317.1, read on the forward strand.
TTTCAGATTAAACAGCTGCATCTTTATCGTCTCTCTCTGTATATTTTTCTATTGTGGTAACCATCTGGGAAGCTGTTTGCTACAAGTTAAATAGAATTTTTACGTTATAGTCACCGAACACTTAATGTGCACTTAAAATAAGGGGTTGAATTGTTTTGTTTTTGTACAATAAAGAAATTACAGAATTAGAGAACCTGACAGTCAGAGCCAGTGCAAGGATTTTTGGCTACACAGGAGAAAATGCAATTTGCCCACCTCCACCCAATGCATCTTCACCTGCATGTCTCTTAACCCCCCTTTAAAATTTTCTACCCACTTTTGCCCCTTTTGTGTTTCTTATTCCCTCTTGTGAATGTCTTACCCCTTCAATGTATCTTATCCCCCTTTTGTGTCTTTCACCCCCTTTAGTGTATCTTATCCCTCCTTATGTGTGTCTCGCACCCCCCTTACATTTATCTTACTCCCCCCCAGCACCTCTGTAGAGCTCTTTCTTCCCACCAGCCATGTTCCCCAGGCTTCGGTGTGTGTCTCTTACTTATTCCACAGTACTAAAAGAAATAATAAAGCAAAGTGTGTAGGCACTTCTCTGTACAAGTATAAATCAAGGGGTGTATATCAGGTGTATCCCCTTAAGGGACCACTATAGGCACCCAGACCACTTCAGCTTAATGAAGTGGTCTGGGTGCCAGGTCCATCTAGGGTTAACCCTGCCTGCTGTAAAAATAGCAGGCAGGGTTAATCCACTGAGGGTTAATCCAGCCTCTAGTGGCTGTCTCTCTGACAGCCGCTAGAGGCGCTTCTGCGCTTCTCACTGTGATTTTCATAGTGAGAAGACGCCAGTGTCCATAGGAAAGCATTGATAATGCTTTCCTATGTACTGACTGAATAAGCGCGTGGCTCTTACCGCGCATGCGCATTCAGCCAATGACGTCCGAAGGAGGAGGAGAGTCCCCGGCGCTGGAGAAAGGTAAGATTTTATCCCCTTCCTCCCACTTCAGCCCGGCGGGAGGGGGGCCATGAGGGTGGGGGCCTTTAATCACCTATAGAAGTTATTTATCTTGACTTATTCCACAGCCCCTTTTGTGTGTGTCTCTGGCCTTTGTGTGTCTCTTACTTACCCAGTGGCGTACATACCTGGGTCGCGGCTGCCATGCGACACGGTATGTATGCCACTGTGGCCATGGGGGAGGGGGCGCACGGGTCAGTTTTTGCACCGGGGCCCCATGGGTTGTGTTTTCGCACAGGGGCCCCATGGGTTTTGTGTACGCACTAACCAATGCTCATAAGCAGAAATGGCTGCATTGGGCAGAAATTTTCAAACAGTCCTGTTCACTGATGAGTGCCGAGCAACCCTGGATGGTCAAGATGGATGGGGTAGTGGACAGCCACCCTGTTCCAACAAGGCTGCGACTTCAGTAAGAACTGCAGATCCATAAATATCCACAGACGGGGATTGTACCATCCAGGCGATTATCAGCAGAGCTCTCCGTAGCTCAATTAATTGTGAGTGCGCACTTTACACACTTTACTTAACATTAAATATTGCTGCTACATATTGCACTATTTGTGTATATTCTTTCTGTTTTTTTCAAGATACTTTGGAGTCACAGATGTCATCAGATATATAAGTATATATACCTCTGTTTGCACTATCAGCACTGTATATTCACTTTATAGGGCGCGGTTTATCACTCTGTCTACCTACCTCTGCATCAATGGCTGCTATGGGGATAAAAGGAGAGAAAGTCATGGTGTGGCCTCCATCCTCCCCTGACCTCAATCCTATTGAGAACCTTTGGAGCATCCTCAAGCAAAAGATCTATGAGGGTGGGAGGCAGTTTATATCCAAACTGCAGCTCTGGGAGGCTATTCTGACATCTTGCAAACAAATTCAAGCAGAAACTGTCCAAAACCCCACAAGTTCAATGGATGCAAGACTTGTGAAGCTGCTATCAAATAAGGGGTCCTATGTTGAAATGTAACGTGACCTGTTAAAATGTTTAAAAAGTTAAAATGTTGTTACAAGTTTGATTGAAATAGCTTTTGATTTCAGTAAATATGCTGCAAACACAACAAATGACAATTTTCAGTTCTTTACAACCTATAAAGTGTTTTGAAACTTACTGTGCGTAATAATTTGGAACAGGGCATTGTAAAGTTTTTATTTTAAAAAAAAAAGCTGTTATCATTAGGAGGTTTGTTCAATAAAATTTGAATTGTACTCTTAATAGATGATAACATGAGAATTATGCTGACTGTTATTTACATCAATTATTTAGGTAAATGAGAAAAATATAATTTGCATAAAAATTTGGAACAGGGTGTAGAATGGCTAGCATAAACAGGGACAGGCCAAGGTCAGGGGAATCCAGAAGTCAGATTAGTCGGTCAAACAAGCCAATAGGTCGGTACAGTCAGCTAACAAAGCGAAATCAGGACAAGCCGAGGTCAGAAATCCGGGGAAATCAAGCAAACAAACTGCCAAAGTCCCATACAGAGTGATTTAATTCAAGTTCAGTTCTGTATGGTAGACTTTGAAACAGTCTGTTATGCAGAGGGCAGGTAGAGATGGGCAGGTGGGGCAATAATAACTGGAGCCCTTTCGGACTCCTTTCTTGTAGCAAACACAGCACTTTCTTTGGGGAGCTTATTTACGGTGGGGTGTGGGATATTCGGTAAGGGAAGTGTTTGCCACAAAGTCTTTGAGATCTTTTGATTCCAAAATGGGATTGGAGGGCTGGGTAAATAACATATGTGATAAAAGGTTTAGCATTAATTCAAGGAAAGGGCAGGGCTTACGTATGACCTCTTTTTTTTTCCGAGGACATAGGCATTGAAAATTGCAATCTGGCTCATGTAGATTGCAATTTTCTTGTACCAGGTCCTAGTTTTTCGGTTCACCAGATAGGGCTGTATGCATTGGTCAGCCAAGTCTACTCCCCCCATAAACCTGCTGTAGTCTACAATGCACTTTGGCTTTTCCAGATGCTCAGTGCTACCTCTCACAGACACTGGCACTGTACTATCATTGTGCATTGTAGACAGAATGTGTACATCCTTCCTATCTGTGAAGCGAAGGGCAAGCAACTAATCCTGGCGGAGAGCTGAAGAGGAACCTCTACTGCTTCTGCCTCTTGCCAGGGCTTGGGGGAAACCCTTGCGATCTTCTGCACTGTGCAACAGGCTAGGGTTTCAAAGCAGGATAAGAAGTAAAAAAAGGTCAGCGCTAATAATAATAAAAGGTGAGTAGGCAGCATAAAGGTAGGGAACAAAAACAACAGTAGTGCAAGCCTTGCACTACTGTTGTAAGGGTTTCAAAGCAACATACATTTTTAAATAATTATATACTGGTATAGTAATTGTCAACCTATGGCCTGTATCCCCTATTTAACAAGGGAAGGATTAGATACCAAAGAATCTTGCCACTTGTACCCACAGAATCAGGGCATCCTGGTGGGTCAAGATGGCTATCCTTCCCCAGGTAAATGCGAAACACCCATGTGTAAACAGTACAGGATTCGCATAATTTATAAAATGTAACGCCATTACGGGACCGCTTAGATGGTATATATTGTTTAACCCCTTAAGGACGGAGCCAAATGTACACGTTGTGAACGAAACAAAATGTAAACAAAACCTGGCATTTGCGCTATATGTCTGTCCAACCGTAATTCACCTCTTTCATATTAAATGCACCCCCCCCCCCCCTTATTATATATAATTTTATTCAGGGGAAACAGGGCTTTCATTTAATATCAAATATTTAGCAATGAAACATAATTTAATATGAAAAAATGGGAGAAAATAAGAATTTTTTTTATTTTTTTAGTTCTAACTGTCAATGTCATAATACTGTTTGCTTTTACTGCAATAAAATACACATATTTGTATTCAGCAAAGTCTCACGTGTAAAACAGTACCCCCTATGTACAGGTTTTATGGTGTTTTGGGAAGTTACAGGGTCAAATATAGCATGTTACATTTGAAATTGAAATTCGCCAGATTGGTTACGTTGCCTTTGAGACTGTATAGTAGCCCAGGAAATAAATGTACACCCATAATGGCATACCATTTGCAATAGTAGACAACCCAAGGTATTGCAAATGGGGTATGTCCAGTCTTTTTTAGTAGCCATTTGGTCAAATAGTATGCCATCATAGGGGTAATTTTCATTCTTGGGCTACCATAGGGTCACAAAGGCAACGTAAGCAATCTGGCGAATTTTAATGTGAAAAAAATGAAACATAAGCCTTATATTTGACGCTGTAATTTTTGAAAACACCATAAAACCTGTACATGAGGGGTACTGTTGTACTCGGGAGACTTCGCTGAAGACAAATATTTGTGTTACAAAACAGTAAAAAGTATTGCAGCAATAATATCGTCCGTGTAAGTGCTGTTTGTGCATGAAAAATGCAAAAAACGTCCATGGCAAAACTCCCATGGAAAATTACATAGTTGTTGCAGAGTCTGGTTTTAATCCATAAAGGGCATAAATCACCTAACATTCCTAAATTGTTTGGAATAACGTGCTTTAAAACATCAGGTATGATGTTGTATCGATCAGGTAGTGTAAGGGTTACGCCCGCTTCACAGTGACAGACCAAACTCTCTGTTTAACGCACCGCAAACAACCGCAAACAGTCCATTTGCACAACCGCAAACTCCCCATTTGCACAAGGTTGGATACCAAGCTAGCCATGTCCCGTTCCTTGTCCTCACTGATGTCATTGAAGGTCTCTTCCTCCACCCAGCCACGTACAACACCAAGGGTGCCCGAAAGGTGACAACAAGCCCCCTGTAATTTTTTTAAATGTACACTACTGTTACACCAGATATGAGTTGCACTGGTGTGACACTGTGCCCTGGCAGGCCCTGAAACGCACACGTGTAAAGGAAACTGATTGCTATTATTTCACAGTCAAATTTCTAGTTTTTTTTTTTTTTTTTAATGTACACTACTGTTACACTAGATATGAGTTGCACTGGTGTGACACTGTGCCCTGGCAGGCCCTGAAACACACATGTGTGAAGGAAACTGACTGCTATTATATTACAGTCAAAAACGTTTGTTTTTTTTAAATGCAAGCTATTGTGACACCAGATATGAGTGGTGGCACTGGGCAAGTGGGCACAGTATACGTTGTGAGCCTGACACACACGCTGGCAGGCAGGCAACTGCAATTAGATTACACAGAAAAAAAAGCAGACTGATCTAGCCCTAAAAATGGCTTTTTGGGGTGCTGTCCTTACAGCAGAGATCAGATGAGTCCTTCAGGACTGTAGTGGACACTGAATACACTAGCCTAGCTATCGATTTCCCTATTAAATCAGCAGCAGCTACACTGTCCCTCCTCTCAGAATGCAGCTTCCGGGGGGCGAGGCCTAGCTGTCATGGAGGAAAGACGCACTTCGTGTGAGCTCCCTCAATATCTCACTTTAAGCAGCTATCAACAAGCGAATTTCACCCTAGAAGGGGATGACCCAGCAATGTTGCTCCTACCTGACTGACCCGACATGCTTAATAGCGGTCAGCAACTCGACAGAGTCTTACTTACCTCCGCGTGGCAAGTGTGGCCTGGTGCTCACCGGGCGGGAGAGGCGGACGATCTCCCAATCCTGGGATGTCCAGGAGCAGCTACTTCCAGGCAGGAGCTCCGTTACCCCCCCACCACCCTCGGGCCGGTGGGGGTTATCCCGGTCAACCCCTTAGAGGCTGTCTGGAGCTAATGGACGCAACAGAGCACAGCCGCCCAGGCTGACATACTCATCTGCGACCCAATATGGCGGCAGCCGCGTGTCCTCCTGGTACCAGCAAAGCATGGCAGGATAATGAGTCTAAGCTGGACAAACTCTTTAATCAATTTTGAAATCAAATAACAAGCAGGAAACCCCAACAAGCTCCACCACAGCCCCAACAAGCTCCACCACAGCTAAGCGAAGCAGTCCCCATTAAAATCCACCAACGCAAAAGGTGTCGAAGACGGGACCGGAGGCACAAACAGAAATGCAGAGCCTGCCCCACGTCAAGCACTCGCCTCCACCTTAAGCCACCACTACCCCACACCGGACGTGAAGCACCACCGGGACAGATCCGACCACCCGACAAAACAAGCTTCCACCACCTCCAGCCGCGAACCCAGCACTCAGCCAGAGACTTGCCTTTGTTGTTCCAGGTATCAGGAAATCCCAGGGTCTGCACCTGGCGCCCAGAAGGGATCGGATGAGCACAAGCAGTAAACAGCAGCCTGCCAAGCATGTCCCACTATAGCCGATCCTCCACACCATGCCTTTGATCACATGAACTGCTCTCTGCACATTAACTAATCGTAAAGTAGCAAGCGTTTAAACATGTCATTATTTCACCTCTTAAAGAGTTTATTATCGTAGTTCCTTACATGCCTTTACCTTAACCGTTCATGTATTATGTTATTCACTAGTCTCATCTCATGGGGCGACTCACACTTGATTTATAACTAGTGGTGGAGCTGCTGATATAAATACACAGTTGATAACGTGCAAGCTACACCCTAAACATGACAGCCATCTTTCACAACAATGTACTGCTATATAATCATACCCTCAGTGCAACTAGCCATGATATACGCACGTTCAGCCTAGCATGCTCAAATAATACACACTTCTGTCTAAAAAAATAAAAAAAGAATAAAAAATAAAAAAAGAATGAATCTAAAATGGATGCTGTCCAGGAGGTGGGAGGGTCTGGGAGGGAGGGTCTGCTGCTGATTGGCTGGAATGTGTCTGCTGACTGTGAGGTACAGGGTCAAAGTTTACTCAATGATGACGAATAGGTGGCGGACCGAACATCGCATATGTTCGCCGTCCGTGGCAAACGTGAACAAGCTATGTTCGCCAGAAACTATTCGCCAGCGAACTATTCGGGACATCTCTTGTCAGGATAGATGCCTCTGGAATGGGAGGTACGGGTTGAGATGGTACGCATACCAGTGTCTCAGGGGCCAAATAAGCATTTCTGGACAAAAGTGTCTGATGGGCCTGGGCAATCTGGTCCATACGGTGATCCTGTTCTTAAAATCTTGCCTCATAGGAGGCCATTTGCTGTCCTAAACCTGCAGGGCCCATGGTCCTATCATAATGTCATGATGTAATACCCCAACACGCAGAGTTTAGGATAGCAAGGGACAAGACTAGGATATAACTTATTACCTGGACTTAGAATGGCCAGACTAAACGTCAGACAGAGATGAAGCATAATCAGAAACGAGACGAGGTCATGGTAACAGAGAGACTACGAAAACGAGAACAAGCCAGAGTCAGGTAGATGGTAATCAGTCACACGGGCAAACAAGACAGGAAAGGGTTAAAGATAAATTCAGAGTCAAGAACAAAGCCATGGTCAATACCAAAATAAACAAAATAGATCAAGGAACGCACTAAAGGGTACTGACACAGAAACCACAATAGGACAAAGTGGATAGGGCTAGGGAAGTTTAAATATCCTTTAACATTTAAGGTAAATACAGCCACAACCACTTATCCCAATCACACACCTTTCCTAACGTCCTATCCCATTAAAAGCATATTACCGCGTATTTAATAAAACAGATAGACCCCCTACTTCATCCAGGTTACCGATCGATGGTTCGATATTCTGAGCCCTCTCTGATTTACTGTGCACGACTATTCGATATTCCCACAAATTTTATATAGCATTTTATGTTTGTTTGAGACCACCTTAAAAATTTTGGATATCGCTAAAAATCATGATCACTGTATACTTTCTCTACAAACCTCTAAAACGAACCAAACTACTCATCCATCCGCTATACCACTTTATCCCACCTAGAACTAGTGCCCAGTTAAAATACTTGACTCTTACTTACCCACACTCAGTCATGCCACACACATTTCACCACTACTTTCACTGAATCCCTCTGACTACGGCTAAATTCATCTTTTATATCAGAACACTACTCCTAAGATTTGGTTGTATCCATATCTCGGGTCTTTCATTTAGAATAGTGGCAGCTTCGGTCTCCTTCAACACTGACACTCCAGTGCATATTATTAAAAGATTGGGCAGATGGAAATCCTCAGTCTACAACCAATATATTCCTCATCCCGAGAAAGAAATGAGGAAAGCTTTTAAAAGTTTGGCTTTGTAAATTTGATGCAATAAGTGTGTTTTTCTTTAATACCTTTTCACCCTCTTTGCATGAACCCGATTTACATATATTACTAATATGTTTCTGAACATATATATTATATTATTCACTCACTCGCTGCCTAGGTCCAACGATAAATGACTATGGGGGATAATGTATAATAAACACAGGTTACTGGCTATGGGGGGGGGGGGTAATGTATAATAAACACAGGTTACTGGCTATGGGAGGGATAATGTATAATAAACACAGGTTACTGGCTATGGGGGGATAATGTATAATAAACACAGGTTACTGGCTATGGGGAGGATAATGTATAACAAACACAGGTTACTGGCGATGGGAGGATAAGGTATAATAAACACAGGTTACTGGCTATGGGGGATAATGTATAATAAACACAGGTTACTGGCTATGGGGGAATAATGTATAATAAACACAGGTTACTGGCGATGGGGGGATAATGTATAATAAACACAGGTTACTGGCTATGGGGGATAATGTATAATAAACACAGGTTACTGGCTATGGAGGATAATGTATAATAAACAGAAACACAAAAAAATAATAATAAAAAAAAAGAATGCAACTTCAGAATTAATCTAAATTGTATGCTGTCTAGGAGGTGGGAGGGTCTGGGAGGGAGGGTCTGCTGCTGATTGGCTGGAATGTGTCTGCTGACTGTGAGGTACAGGGTCAAAGTTTACTCAATGATGACGAATAGGGGGCGGACCGAACATCGCATATGTTCGCCATCCGTGGCGAATGCGAACAAGCTATGTTCGCCAGGAACTATTCGCCAGCGAACCGTTCGGGACATCACTAATTATAGTCATAGAATCCCAAGATGACAACTCACACCTACCAGTCCAATACAATAAAATACTTTAAAATTCCCATGGAGTGAACATACCCTTTAATCTCACCACAATCCTCTACCCATTTTTTGCCAGACGCCCCTTCCCCCTTTGTCTCTCCCAATGTTAAACTACATTTTGTCATTCCCTATTCACCACCTACTTCCTCTCTTTCTCCATTCAAACCTTTCCCACTGTCTCTTTCTATTCACAACCTTACCCCAATGTTTCTCTACATTGGCTATACTCTTCAAATAAAAGAATGCAGCTTGGACTGTGGCTGATATGTGACGTTTCATAGAGAATTAAAGCAGCACTGTCATCCCGAACTTACCTTTATCCTATTGTTTCCTCTTTTCTTCCTCTCTCAGAACCCGTTCTTCTTTTCTTCCTTTCTGATCTAGTTTTTTTTTAGGATATAAGACAAAGTAGGGACTTCATCTGCCTACACAAGATGGCGGCGCTTAGGACCAATATTCTGGCAAGAAATATAAGGGTAAAAAAATGTGAAATGGTGAACCTAGGGCATTTGGCGGTGACTACGGGGACAATCAAATGTAGTGGAGTCGGGAAGGGTTTAAAAAAAAGACAGATATGTGGCCATGACAGTGCCGCTTTAAATGCTAAGTATTATAGCAAGGTTTGATACTGTTGCAGTTTGGAACCTCCACATTTCAGGCAAATTCTATGACCTTGTTGCAGCTTAGTTACTGTCATTCAAGTTCCAATTTGTACTCATATATTCAAAGAGATTATGAATGCATTTGTTATTTCTGTTTGAAAGCGATTCATATCGGAGGGTCATCTGCATAGCAGTCATAGCATTGTCCAAGTTTTCTTATATTTCCAACTGGAAGCATATGTGCTGAAAATAACATTTGAGATAAGATGGAGCTCCCACTTATAGGGGAACACGTGTGGATTATTGTGATCAGGAAGATTCTCTTTAGGATCTGTCAGAAAGGTATGAGTTGATCCAGCTTAGGACTGTACTATCCTGCATATCCTGCAGGCAGTTTAATAAAATTTATGGTCCACAGCATCAAATACAACTAGGAAATCAGAGAGTATTATAATTGAGCAATTGTCACTGTCTTTTGCCATCAAGAGATGTTAAGGTGCCAGGAGTGCCCTCCCAGGTTAAGTAGTCAAAAGCACTGGCAAACTGTTTTCCAACTTACCTGGGATCTGCCCGGTACAATTAACCTCCTCCTGTGCTGTGGAAAGTTCTCTGCACTGAGTTAGCCTGGCAGTGCAGGGGTTAGCCCATTACCTAAGAGTGCCCAGTTGATGCCTTGAACCAATACGCTGGTTCTGTACAACAGGACTTAGCTCAGCTCCTGGTTCCACAGGAGTGGTTGTAGTGGTTATGGTGCTTGGAGTGTCCCCGAGCAGTTTACTGTGCCTTTTCCTGAAATCTGATTGGAGAATCTTAAATGTTGTTTCTTGATAACCAGACTTCTAACTGGGTTGCAACAACTTTCACAGTGACTAGAAAGAAAGGTTTGAGATAAGTCAGTTGTTTTCAATACAGTTTGGATCTAGCGATTGCTTTGTATAAATGTTTGCTTTTCAGGAATGCTTGCTTTACTGATGTTGGAAAATGCATGTTTGCAAACAGCACTGAATAATTTTGCTGAAGACTGTGATTTAAAGGACCACTATAGGCACCCAGACCACTTCAGCTCAATGAAGTGGTCTGGTGCAAGGTCCATCTAGGGTTAACAATGCCTGCTGTAAATATAGCAGTTTCAGAGAAAAGTCTCATCAAGGATGAATGGTCCAGATCGGACAGAAAATCCACCGCAAAAGGAAGATTTTCCAAACTGTATCCTTTTGAGGATGCTGATGCTGAAGTGTGGGAATCCGCTCCCAAGGTAGATGCGGTCGTGGTTATATTGGCCAAACGTACCACTTTACCTGTTGATGATGTGGGTTCCTTCAAAGACCCTATGGACAGAAAGATGGACTTCAGTCTTTCCAAAGCATATGTGGCTTTAGGTACTAGCCTGCACCCAGAAGTGTCAGTATCCAGGGCGCTTAAGGTTTGGATGGAGAATTTGGAGGAAGATATTAAAAAACGTCAGGAGCCGTCCCTCCATACTGGACGGCCTAAAAGATTTGCTGTGTCAAGCATACCCTCCCAGACCAAATGTTATTTCACGCATACTTCTAGAAATGTGCAGATCCACTGTTAGCCTCGTTGGTGATGTTTTCATATTATATAACAATGCAAAACTACATCAGCAGATATGTATTACAAGTTTAATGTACCCGGCTTTATGTTTAGACGAACCGTCTGCAAGTAGCATAATTGTTAAAGTCATGCTTTTATATTAGCGGTTTGCCTGACCCAACGATTACTCAATATAAGCTTTCCTGCGACAGGCATAACCCCCTAGATCAAATGTTATTTCACTCATACTTATAAAAAAGTGCAGATCCACTGTTAGCCACGTTGGAATTGTGTTCAATGATTAGCCCTGGAATGTCGTGGCACCATGGGCCTGTTTGTTATAACTCGCACAACAACAAAAAAAAATAAAAATAAAAAAAAAGGACCAAAAAGTCCTCGGGAGGGTGGAGACCCATCCTAAATTTACACAGACTGAATCGAAACTTGCATATCCGCAGATTCAAGATGCAGTCCCTTCAATCTATAGTGAAGGCTGTCTTTCCCAATCAGTGGATGTTATCAATAGACTTGTTGGATGCCTTTTTCCACATCCCTATAGCCCTGGTGCATCAGAAATACCTGAGGTTCGCAGTAGGGGAGGCTCATTTCCAATTCAGGGCCTTGCCCTTTGGTCTCAGCAAAGCTCCAAGGACCTTCACGAAAGTGCTTGTTGTTCTCAATGCAGAACTGAGAAAACAGGGCATATCCATCCATTACCTGGACGACATACTGATTGTGGCGGACGACAAGGATACTTTGTCCTCCCATGCAACTGTTTTCCTTTAGTTCCTACAACGTCACAGTTGGAGGATCAATGTCAAAAAGAACCATCTCTGCCCGAGTCAGTCCATGACATACCTGAGTGCTCTGTTCAACACTTCCACGGGGATGGTTCAACTCTCCCCAGAAAGGATACTGAGAATACAGAAACAGGTTGTGGAGATGTTGGCATGCAAGGTGACTTAAGCAAAGAAGGCGATGAGTCTCCTGGGTTCCATGTCCTCCACAATAGGACTGACAAGGTGAGCACAATGGAGAATGAGGAGTTTTCAGGCGAACTTCCTCCTCTAATTCTCCTCAAAGAGTCTACTCCAGCCCATCAAGATTCCATAAATCACAATGGGGGGGACCTACTGTCCTCCCGCCCACCCCCACCCATGAGCGGTGGGTGGGGGCCATAAAAATAATGAGGGGGGGACCTACTGTATGATGTTGTATCGATCAGGTAGTGTAAGGGTTACGCCCGCTTCACAGTGATATATATGAGGTGAAGAAAAAAGGGGGGGAATGGAAAAGGGAGGGGGGGTGGGAAGGTGCGATATGGGGAGGTGGGGGATCACCCCGGTCTTATTCGTGCCGGGTGTACCGGGGGGTGGTTATCCGCTCCGCGAGTACTTCAAGCCGCACGGAGGGGACAATCATACGCCGAGCACCCTGACTCCGATCCGAGTAACAAAGTGTCTTAGTACATGTACATCAGTTCCCTGCTAGGTTTGTTAAGGTCTGTGTGTCCTCTCACATTAAGTCACTTGTGTGTATATAGAACTACATTATATTTACGTCCTGTGTATACTTTACCATGAATAGACAAATAAATTAAACATGAAATACATGAAACATGAAATAGAGACCACATTAAATTTGTTCTGATCTAGTTAACCCAACTCCTACCGCTCTTGTGCCAAGCACCTGTTCTCGGGTGTCGCTTGGGGTCAGCAGTATGGGGATTGACGTGGGGGAGGGGGTGTCGTCCAGTCTGTGTCAGGTCTGCTGGAGCTCATACCTGTCCATTCCACGTCCAGTGAGGTGGTGTTGGTGGGGGTGGCGTGAATGGCCGGGTTGATTAAAGGCTTTTGTCACCCCCGTTAGAGGGGGCCCGGTAGCGGGTCTAGGGTAACTGAGTCAGTTATGGGGTACCTAGCTATACCCTATGCCCTCGGTTTAGCGGTTAACCTGAGTTACATTGTGCATCAGACAACAAAAGTTAATCCTTCAGAACAGAGAATAACAGTAAAGAAACAAAAAAATAGAGAGGGGAGGGGGAAAAGGGAGTGTACACTTGCGTGTCTGGTCGCATTTGCAACATTCTCAGTAACCCGGTTTGGTGTCCATACGCCTGGAGATGTACTCTAGGTCATAGTCCTGTTGAACTCCGGCGCTGTCTCGGTTGTAATTGTTCATTCTTAAAGTCATAGCTCCGTGTGGTGCGGTTAGGTCTTTGACAATCAAGGCAAAAGTCGCATCTCTATATGAGTACGCTCTCATCTTCATACGTCGTTGTCTCCAGCTCTTCAGTTGGGATCTTGATTCGTGTGTTAGTGTGTTTTATCTTTTTTCTCTTTTTTTTTTTTTATTTATTATTATTTTTTTCTTTTTTTTTTCTTTTTTGCTTATTTTTTCTCTATTATTTTTTTTTCTTCTTTTTTTTTGTTTATTTTTTTTTTTTTCTTTTTTTTTCTGTTTTTTTTCTGTAGATTCCAATCCCTTGTACTACAGGTCGTTTCTTAGGTCCTTTCTGTTCTCTGTCTTTCTTACCCCCATCCGCTGGGTGCTGTCTTATGACGTAGGGTTTTCGTTCTCATGTTTCATGTTATTTTTCGATATCTTGGTTTCTGTTTTTTGTATGTTTCTGTCTGATTTCTCTTGTGTTTGGTTTGTTTGATAATATTCAGTCTGCTGCTTGTTGATTGTTCGTTGTCTCAGTCTGTTTTCGGTGTAGTTGTCTACGTTTGTCGTGTCGTCTGTGACTTGGGTTGTTATTTCAGTATTTAGGTTCTTGCAGGAGGGGTTTATATTTGTTTGAATCTGTCCGTTATTTAGAAAGTCTTAGTGTAAGGAAGGTCCTTTTGGACCCCACAAGGAGCACCGCCATCCAAAGCTGCCTCTTCTCTGGGCAAGTGACCCAGTGCTTGGGTGCCTCTCTGGGGGAGTCGGAAATCTTCTGGGACTTCTATGCCCAATCCGTGGAGGAAGGTCTTAGGGTCCGCTGTGGGCAGGAGTACGGCCGGTCTCGGTCCGTTGAATACCAGCATTTTGAAGGGGTGTCCCCATGCGAAGTTGAGGCCCTTGGCCCTGACTAGGTCGGCAATGGGCTTCCATTCCCTCCTCCTGGCTAATGTGGCAGGTGCTATGTCTTGATAAAGGTGGAGTGTGGAGCCTTCCAGTGAGTAAGTTTGGTGGCGTGCGCTTTTAATAATCGCTTCTTTGGTGGAGAAAAAGTGCCACCGCATTATCACATCCCATGGGGGGGCGTCAGGTGGGCCTCTAGCTCTCAGCGCCCTGTGCGCCCTATCTATGGTCCATAGGTGTTCCAGTATGGCAGGCAGTTGCTCCCTAAACAGCCTCAGAAACACCTTCTGTATGTCTGCGTCTTTTATTCTTTCCGGTAGGCCTTTTATTCTTAAATTATTCCTGCGAGACCTATAAGAGGCATCTTCAATTTTGGCTTCTAATTCAGCCACCCTCGTGATTAGATGGTTGGTGGTGGAGGCTGCTTCATTGTGGGCCGCCACCACGTGGTCCATCCTCCATTCCAGGGCCTCTGTGCGCTGGCCCACTGATTGTATCTCCTCCTTAACCTCCCTTGCTGATCTCTCTATCTCCCCCGCCAGGTAGTGTCTTACCTCTGTTAGCGATTGTAAGATTTCTGCATTGTTCGTCTGCAGAGGTTTGTGCCTGTGATCTCCGGCATGCGGGGAGTCTGGGGAGCCCGCACTCATCTCTAGTATATTGTAGAGATGAACACACCAAATATTTCGGCACTATGCAAGGCACTTCTGGGTTCGGAGCTCCGTACAGTCACGTGATAGTGTGATGACGTCGTGAACGTCGCTATCACGTGACTGTACGGAGCTCCGAACCCGGAAGTGCCTTGCATAGTGCCGAAATATTTGGTGTGTTCATCTCTACAATATACTTAACTGGACACTGGCCTTCTGTGTGGGAGAGGGAGCCTTTTATTTGGAGGAAATAAAGTTCGTTTTATTCAGCTGGCGTCCTGCTGTTTTACTACCATCAAAGTCCCATGGTGTGGACTACATGCTGGAGAAGTTAGAGCAGACTTTTACTGCTCTTCCCTTGTGAGTTTTATTCTCTTTTTTGTTGCTTTACACAGTTTTATACAGTATTATGCTATGTGTCTTTTTTTCTTTTTATGTACCATATCTCCTATTTTGGAATAACCGAATGGTATCTATTGTAAGTTATTAAGTTATTATTATCACTACTCACTTGCAATTTTGCACAGTTGTTATATTGAGTGTGATTACATTGGACATACACTTCCTATTTGCACTATTTTGATACACTATTTTGCACTTTAAATTTTTAAAGGTACAGCGCACCTTTCTATTTAGAATAGTTCAGACAAGCCAGCTGTCAGACGCTGGGCAAGGGGGTGACTTTCTGACATTGGCTTCTTACGCTCAAACATGTCCTTGACAGACACCTGACTGTGGGCAGATGAGCGGGAACTGCTCAAGGCAAGAGACGGAGTGGCGGATGGTTGAGAGGGGGCAAGGAGGACAGCAGTGGTTGATGTGGCTCAAGATGCTGGACCAGGAGGAGGATGGCGGCTTTGAGTTTGTGTGCTGCTTGTACACGTGTTGATCCCATAGGCGTTTGTGATGTGCGATCATGTGGCTATGCAAAGCAGTTGTACCTAGGTGGGTGTTGGACTTCCCACGACTCAGTTTCTTTTGGCACAGGTTGCAAATGGCATCGCTGTTGTCAGAGGCAGACACACAAAAAAAATTCCACACTGCTGAGCTCTGCAATGACGGCATTCTGGTGGTGGACACAGCATGCGTTGATTGGCGTGCTGTCGGGCTGACCCCGGGTGCCGATGCATGCTGTCTGACTGTGCCACTAGCTCCTTGCGACGACCTCCCCCTGCTTCCAACTCGTCTCCTCCTCCTCTCTGTCTCCCCATCTGACCTTTCGCCCTGTTCTTCTTCTTGCCGAGCGGGCACCGATGTGACATCCATGGACGCATCGCCATCATCAACCGCTTCACTTGTATCTGACAACTCAGCAAAGGAAGCAGCAGCGGGTACAACATCATCATCACACCGTATGTCCATGTGTGTAATGCTGCCTGACTGAGACATATCCCTGTTATCTACATCCTCTAGCAATAATGGTTGCACATCACTCATTTCTTCAAACGGATGTGTAAATAACTCCTCTGACAGATAAAGTGAAGCCAGTGTGATGCTAGTGTTGGTGGTGGCGGCAGGCGGGTGAGTGGTATCTTGAGAGGTGCCCGAAGCTAACCTGGAGGAGGATGGTGCGTCAAGGTTCCGAGCGGAAGCTGAAGAAGATTGGGTGTCCTGTGTTAGCCAGTCAACTATGTCCTCAGAACTTTTCAAGTTCAGGGTATGTGGCCTCTGAAAACTGGGAATTTTTCTAGGGCAAAAGGGAATTACAGCACCACGACCACGACGGCCCCTGCGGGGTGGCCTGCCTCTGCCTGTCATTTTTTGGGGGATTAGTGGTACTATGCGTGCAAGCTACTGTGAGACCAGATATGAGTGGCACTGTGCAGTGGCAGAGGTTGGCAGAGTACACGCTGTAGGCCTGACACACCCGCTTGAAGACAACTAACTGCTATTCAATCTATAACAGTGAAAAAAATGTTTTTGTTTTTAAATGCACGCTATTGTGACACCAGATATGAGTGGCACTGTGCACTGGCAGAGGTTGGCAGAGTACACGCTGTTGGCCTGACACACAGACGCTTGCAGACAACTAACTGCTATTCAATCTATAACAGTGAAAAAAAATTTTTGTTTTTAAATGCACGCTATTGTGACACCAGATATGAGTGGCACTGTGTACGGGCAGAGGTTGGCAGAGTACACGCTGTAGGCCTGACACACAGACGCTTGCAGACAACTAACTGCTATTCAATCTATTACAGTGAAAAAAACACAGCTTTGTTTTTAAATGCAAGCTATTGTGACACCAGATATGAGTGGTGGCACTGGGCAAGTGGGCACAGTATCCACTGTGAGCCTGACACAGAAGCTGGCAGGCAGGCAACTGCAATTAGATTACACAGGAAAAAAAAGCAGACTGATGTTCTAGCCCTAAAAGGGCTTTTGGGGGTGCTGTCCTTACAGCAGAGATCAGATAAGTCCTTCAGGACTGTAGTGGACACTGAATACACTAGCCTAGCTATCCATTTCCCTATCAAATGAGCAGCAGCTACACTTTCCCTCCTCTATCTAAGAATGCAGCTTCAGAATGAATCTAAAATGGATGCTGTACAGGAGGTGGGAGGGTCTGGAAGGGAGGGTCTGCTGCTGATTGGCTGGAATGTGTCTGCTGACTGTGAGGCACAGGGTCAAAGTTTACTCAATGATGACGAATAGGGGGCGGATCGAACCGCGCATGTGTTCGCCCGCCGTGGCGAACGCGAACACACTATGTTCGCCAGGAACTATTCGCCAGCGAACAGTTCGGTACATCACTAATGCCTATCTTACTAGTAATATACACCTTACTAGTAATATACACCATTCTGCTGGGCTTGCTAAATCTACTTAACCTGTTTTTATCTAGCTCACATATGCCAGCCTAAGCTGGTGTGACTCAGCCTCTAGGCTTTTGAAAAATAGGGAGGCTCACATGGGCTATATACACTAGCTGGATTAAACAACCAGTACACTACTCCTTCGCTAATGCTGCTGCCACAAGAAAAGCAGACGCAACGCATTGACAAACCCACGCTGCAGTTATGTACGTGTCACAAGTTTACTTAACAATATTATCACTAGGCTATGCTACCCTTGTTAACTTACAACTACTGTGGTATCGCTTTTGTTAAACAACAAAAATGTAAAAATGAGGCATCACTACCTTGGAAATGTGTTGTATTAATGCTACCGATGTTTTAACCCCATGTTGTAACTATGCATACATTTCCCCTGTCTTTCTTCTGTACCCCATCCTATATGCCTTAAATAAAAGAAAGACTTAGAAAAAAAAAAGAAAAGAAATGACTCAAAATAAAGAAAAGCAACTTAAAACCAGTAAAATCTACTATAAATCTCATGTTTTTCTCTCTAGTCCAGGCGTGATGAAGGACAGAGGGAGGAAATACAACAAGTCAAAGCTACCAGACTGAAATCCATAGGATTAAGGGCACATTGAGGGGGCCCCCCAAGGCTGGCAGATGGACCATTACAAGTTAACACTGGTGTGATCAGTTCATGCAACCCCCCACCAACCCCCACATTTTCTCTTTCTGGTTCCCACTGAAGCTGCCTCGCTATAAGCCTTTTGTTAGGGAGCTACAATAGTTGTGTGAGAGGCCAGCAACTGGTGGCTGTGGGGAAGCTGCTACCATCTGCTCCTGCTTACAATGAGGTGGGGAATTGAAGTGCACAGGGATTTGTGGTTCACTATGCTGCACCCCACCCATTCACATTCTTTGAGCTACCGTTGGGGATTTCACTGCTGGATTACAGACTGACTACTAGCAAACAGAATAACGTAAAAGGACAAAAAAACAACAACATAGACTCGGTGCCGAGTGGAAATAAAATACCCCATGATACTGTCCGCCCCTCCCCCAGTTCTCCTCACTGTAGATCACTGTTGATTTAGTATGGTTGGATAAGTATTCCAAATGATCTCATATTTTTGGATAAACTTTAAAAAATGATTTCATATTATGAAAAAAATAATAATTTTGTAATGTTTAATTTAGATTTTTTTAATATATACTTATATATTTTTTATATATGCTTTATCATTTTTATATTATATTGACATTTTTTTAAAAGTTAGGCAAAAAAATTGAATCATTTGAAAAGCTTACAAATACAAATAAATATACAAATAAATGAAATCGAGACCTATATTCAACATATAAAGGCTGGGATAATCACCGAATACCTAGACTATCTATTTTATCTATCTTTCTATCTATCTGTAATCAATATGGTGTTACCAGCCTGTTCCGCAGAGACTCAAATTTCTAATGCTAACTCCCATAATCCAAAGGGATAAAATGAATCCGCGTCCATAGCATTTCCTGAAAAGATCTTTTGCAATGCTTTTATCGTTTTAGTGATGCTCTGTCAGTTTACTGCCTTTTGCACAGGACGTTTACACAGAATATATTGCTGTAAAATGTATCAGAATGCCTCATCAGCAAAATCCTCTATCTTCTGTTTACATCAATCAATCCTTTAAACCTTTCATTGCTAATCTCTCAAAATTTGTCTTGTCAGTGACCCCTAGAGGCTAGCATTGTTTTGTTTTCTCTGTCAATGGCCAGTTTAGAAATGCAATCCAGTGACCTCTAAAGTTAAAGTATGGGCAGGCCTGCAAATCACAACATGTATTGTTAGAAGCAAAGCATTTGATAGGTTCTAAATCAGCACTCAAAAGCCCTTGGATACTGGAATTCTACAAACAGAATATTATTATGGGCTTAATTTACATATTATAAGTGCATGTAGGTTAGAAGATAACGTGTCCTTGTGTGTATACACAGTACACAAGGTATCTAACAGGCAGGTGGCAGTGTGCACGTGATAGTATTAAACATGTCCAAAGAATATTGCTCAGAGCAGTGCATATCTATATCAGAGCTGTAGTGTGTGTGCTTGTGTATCACACAAAGAAGAATGTCTGCTCTGCTCCCTATCTTTGAACATTCCAAAGAGTAAAGAGGGCCACTTTGTGCCAGTAACCAGATATGAGTGTTTACTCAAGGAACCCAAAATTGTGGGGAATTGATAAGGAAATTGCATGTTTTCGTCCACAATCAAAAACCCAGATATTGTAGAGAATTTTGCAATTGTCTATTTTTGCCCCTAATGTATTTCTGCTATTAACTAGTCTTCAAACACCTTTGTCAAGAACCGTTGCTTAAAGGGACACTATAGTCACCAGAACCACTACAGCTCTATATATATATGTAACACAATCGTGAAGCCACACGGAAAGTATAACCAAATAAAAAAACTAGACTTAACCGACTGGGAGCAGCAAAGAAAAAGAGAGAGTTTCTCTGTGATAGTGGGATCTTAAGGTCTAGGGGAGTTTAGGTGGGTCAAGTTATTTTTCTCGGTTTGTCATTGTTTTACTTTGCTGCTATGTGTAGTAAAGAACGTGCATGAAGGCAAAGAAGGTGCTCTTCTAAGTGCAAAGTGCTAAATGTTCAGCGATATTCAATTGGTTTCCATGGCAATGGCTCCTTATGTATCATTTTGCCCCAAATCACATTTTTCTTTTATTTATTTTTAAATCTACCCCATTGTGTATATTTTCTTTCTTTCTTTTATTCTAAAATTCAAGGAGTTTGATTTATTGACTGAAAACACTGTAAACTTTGCTTATATGGTAAGAATGTATCATTATGATTATGCAAACTGTTACAAATTGTTAATTTGTTTAAACACTTTATGTACGAATATGAAGGTTAGAAGTACTAACTATTTGTTCCCAGGTGACCTTGTGTTTGTAGACTTGAGTAGTAAGTACACTGATAAGGATTATCATTTTAAGATTACAAAATCATACTGGAAGTGGCAACTTTTCTTACGCATTGCTTAAAAAAACTCCAAAAAGAAAACATTTTAGAATATATCACAAAAATCACAATATAGATCTGACTATTCACTCATTCTGGGCATGCTATACTGTAGTCAGGTCCGTCTTTAATATCGATTGGACCCTGGGCAAGCATTTGCTTGGGCTCCCTGTACCCTGCCTTGTGGTTTTGTTTTGAGTTCGTGTTTCTATATAATTTTAGTGTTTTAATAAAGGGGTGTGTTTTTGTTTGTAATATTTGTAATTGCATGCAGGGGTGTGTTTGGATGTAGTGTTGTCTTTTAAATGCAGATGTAAATGTGTGTGTAGTGTTGGTGAGTGAAGGGTGTGTTTGTTTACAATTTTGGAGTTTGTATTTAGCTGTGTGTCTGTATGTAATGATTGTGTTTGCCTGGATGTATGCAAATACATATTAACATATATATATACATACACATTGACACGCAGATACACACATAAACGCACTGATACATGCACACACCTGGACACACCTGGACAGGGGTGTATTTGTGTGCAGTGTTAGCATTGGGATGCTGGGCTGAATGCATTGCCACATGCATAGATACACACTTACACATACTGACACACACACACACATTATATATGTGTGTATATATATATATATATATATATATATATATACACACACACAAATACATACACACACTCAGAAACACACACACACACGCAGGTACACATACACTTTGACACATAAGTACACAAACACAGGTATACATTCATACAGATACACAGACACAAAGATGTACATGCACAGACACACAAACACATATAGCCAGATACACACACATACACCCACACACACCTAGATGCACAGCCACAGTCAGATATACACACCACAGCCAGATACACAAACAGCCATGTACACACACACACACACTGACATACAAACACACACATATAGCCAGATGGTTTGGATGCCAGCTGGGGTCCCACAGGGAGGCAACTTTGGGCTTCCCAGGAGTAACTGGGCCTGGGGCAACTGCCCCTTTTGCCCCCCTTTAACCCCTTAAGGACACGTGTGACATGTCATGATTCCCTTTTATTCCAGAAGTTTGGTCCTTAAGGGGTTAAAGATGGTCGTGACTGTAGTGAAAATTATGGGGAATATCAATATGTCCCTGGCCAGAGTCGCAAGGCCATATTTGTAAAGACAGAACTTAACCTGGCCATTACAGAGATGCCCCCCCTCCCTCCCAAAAATGAATGCATCTTCTCATGTGAGTCTCTTAATGCCCCCATTTGAATTTCTTACCCCCTTTTGTGTTTTGTATCTCCTCTTTTGAATGTCTTACCCTCTTTAGTGTATCTTATCACTATTTTGTGACTTGCACCCCCCTTGTGTGTCTCTTACTTCCCCCAGCTCCTTTAGTGTTTCTCTTACTTACTTCCAACCATTTTGTATGTCTCTTACTTTCCTCAGCCCCTTTGTGTATTTGTTACCCCCGGCCCCCGCAGCCCTTTTGTGTGTCTCTTTCTCTCCCAGGAACCTTTTGTGTGTCTCTTTATCCTTTTCTACAGCACCTCTGTGTATCTCCCCTTAGCAACTTGCCTCTTTCTTTGTAACCCCAGCCTTCTGTGTCTCTGTCTCCCTTCCCAGCCACTTAGTGTGCTTCTTTTCCCCCTTCCACATTCCCTCTGTGTGTCTCTTTTTCCCCAGCTCCTCTGTTTCTATTTTGTGCTCTTGATAAACCTCTCCATGTGTCTCCTTTTTGCCCCTCTTTGTGTCTCTCCCCAAGACCCTTTTTGTGTGTCTCTCCCCTCCTCCAGTCCCTTTGATGCCTCTTCCCCCTCTCCCCTCCTGTGCCTGCTCATCTCCTTGAGCGAAGCCACAGACCGCGGTAGAGGATCTTCTGTAATCTCTACCCAGTCAGACAGGAAGCTGTTTGTTGCTCTCAGTGAGCACTTCCTTTCAGACCGGGTGAGGATACAGAAGATCCTCTACCGCAGTCCACTGGGCCATGCTACATGTAGTGACTTTCAGGAGAGGGAGCTCTGCGATGTGCGCTGCCCCAGTTACTCTTGGTCGTCTGTGCCACCTTATGGTTGGGCCTGCCATGCCTAGGACCTTTCAGTGAAACAGTGCTCCCTGCATGGTTTGCCCTCCATGGGCTGGCCTTAAAAGACAGGCAAGCAGCCTGGTTAGTATTCACGCTAGGCTGACCTGCCAGTTAAGGGAACATACTAGCTAACATGCCCTGATTAATCTGGATGGAAGTAGAAATAGCTGAGGCAGGGGCATGTCAGTGATGCATCCCATGTCACAGGCAATTTTCTGCATGGAATAAGTGTTTGTGGTTGTTGGAGTAACCTTTCAAGCTAAAGTTGGTGAGCATTCCCTATTTATTACAAAATCAATGATGCTAACACTTACCTAATCTTCTCAAGGAATATTGTAAGCATTTCCCCAACTATGTAGTTAGCTGATTGACAAATGCCAGTCTGACCAGCCTGCTAACCACCTGACCAGAGGTAGCAGGCAAGAGAGGCAGATACTCTGCTGTCCCATAGAATTTAAAGACTTTTTTTTCCTGAGCTTTGAGCCATGATGTTGTTCCTTTGTCCTGTTGGAGGACACCTCGGGCAAGAGAGTGTGAGACTTGCGAAGACTTGCATGTATAGTACTATGGTCATCAAAATGGTGGATTCTTTTGGTGAATCAGCATGATCCTACCTGCTCTGGAAAGGCTGCTTACTGATTTCTGCACAAATAATGTATACATCAATCATTTAAATCTATTTAAAAAAATGGCATAACATAATGCAGAAATATACTCATCTTCTACTTTAAAATGTTCTGACTATGAAACACAGTTTGTGGGAGTTAATGACAGCAGAGAGAAAAACGAAACAGGCACAATAAATCTCAATTATGTCACTTCAACACATGTGCAAACGCTCATATCTGGCATTCTGTGGTCAGTGGGAAAAGCTTGGATACCCTCATTTTATCTCTGCTTGCTGTACCAAACTGCCCTCCAGCTCTGAGTAGTCAAACAGATCAGATGGACAGAGGCATACATGAACATATACTTGGGTGCCATTTTTTTCTGGAATTGACTGAATACTGAAGACCAACTCTTCTGGGACTGACTAATTTGTTCTGACTTTACACCTGGATGTATCATTGGAAACATCACTGGATGTGAAAGGAGAAATCCTTTAACTTTTCCGTACACTCCATTGTTCAGTGGACTGGTCCTTTTTTTCATCTGTTGGAGTGGACATTATCTGTGTTTCATTTCCTAGCTAGATGTCCCTGCCTATTTGACATATGTAAAGGATCTGTCATGATCATGAATCTTCCTAAAATCAATGAGGAAAAATGTATAACAAAGGCCCAGATTCATATGGAAAAACACACAATATAAATGAATAGAATCCATATTGTTAAAATATGCAACTATCTGCTGCAAAGCTCTTGGACTTTAGTGTCTGGAGAATCATTTGCTTTTCGTCCATTATGATCTACTGCTATGGAGCGAGGACTGGACATTTAGACTGCGTTCCTTCCAGCACTCACTGTAGTTACTTACTCCTGCATTTCCCCCAGGAGAATGCACTACAGCACCTGTCGCGTTTTGAGGAACACCATCCACTTCACCAGAACAATGATATATGGCTTTCTCAATCTTGCATATCACTTTATTTTTAAAAATGTGCAGATATGTTTATTGTATGAAACTTGTACTTCAAAACTGAAAGATTCATATAACTTAACATTACTGTCAATGTGTGCTTGTTCACGTCCTCGTATCTATACAAGAAAAATAAATATGTAAATACATACTTCTCTGAAGGAAGCTTGGAAACTCTTCCCACCCATCCCACCATGCACTGCGCAGTGACACAAAAAGTCACAGCCAATCATAGCAGAATTTACTGCAGTTGATGACATAGCAATATACCCCAGGATGGTCGAATTAACAAATTTCTATATAACTTCTCATTTCCACATCTGCGTGCAAGTTGCCTTTCACAATTAATATGTAGATGAAGTTCTGCTCTCTTTAAACTGACATGTCACCTTAGGCATGGCAGGTGTTCCTTAAACAATTCCGACTCAAAGAAGTTTATATGTGAAGTGTTTCTGTGAGAAAATTGCTGTAATTGTGACAAGCAGCATCTGTGCTTCTGTCTATAATTAAATATACCAAGTTTACTACATCTTTATAAATACCATACAAGTGCAACGGCAAAAACATGACCAAATGCATCAGGTTTAGTGTTTAGAAATGTTATTTCATTTGTCCAGCGCATTCTACTTGTGCATTATATAATGATACCAGTGCCTGCAACATGGCAACAGCAAGCCAATTGCAAAGCTCCTACGTAAATGTTATCTTAATCATTCCCCATGTCATATGCTTGGTCACACAGTCTGAGCATACGGACACATGCATAAACATGAGGCTGTGCTTGCCAAGGTCAGAAGCAGGATGGGCTATAAAGAGCTTATGTTCCCTGGATACAGTCATTGCCTGCTTGTGATTGGCTAACGAACACACAAAGCTGACAATACACCAGATACTGTTTAGAAGGAAACACCTGCAGAGCAACTGACGCTATGTGCAATGCCAAACTCTTTTCCCTATAGCACAAGAAGAAAAAAAAGAAAAAAAACAAAAAGAGAACAATTATAAAATCTTATAACAGTCTAAGTCTAAGGCAATGCCAAACAAAATGGATTTTTGTCAAATTGTAAATGATTCCTTCCTTTTCCTCTTCACCTGCTGTAAACCATTGTACAGCTATTGATCTTTTTAATCTCGTTTACAGGCTCCAAGCCAATGATGTAATCTACTGTCTATAGCTCTCCGCAACAGCTGTAATGTGAGATTGTTGCAAAGATTATTGCAGAGTTGCAGAGTAAGCATATTTCAAACCATATATCATACAGCAGGAAATTGCATTGTTTTAAATCATAAATTACATATATTCTAAACGGGCATGTATGTTCAGATAGTAAGGTTTTATGTATATATTTATTTATTCATTTCTCTTTAACTTATTGTGTAACAGGATTTAGCTTTTTTCACAAAGATATACTGGTAGATTTTTGTTTTTGCAAGTTTAAAGTAACACTCCAAGTATCATGCTGCCCTGTCCCCTATTGACTTCTTACATGGAGAACCTCTGCTTTTGTTAGCTATTCTGTGTAAAGCCCAAAGCGACGCTTTATTTGAAAATTGTTTAAATCCTGAAGCATGTCAAACTCAAAGGCTAGCACGGGCCACATAAACAAGGTTTAAGTTTATGTGGCCCGCAAAAAAAAAAACAACCGTAAATTTTCATAGAAACTTAGGTTTATTTGGAAAATTACAGTATTAACCACCCCCCATTACCCCCCTATACTAAATCCCAGCAACCCCTTCTAGCCAACAAGCAGACTCCACTCACATTGCCGCTGCCAGTATGCGACTCCCGAGTCCGGCCTCTGGTATACCCCAAATGGCGCTATCTGCACTCTGTGCCAAATCTGATCCTCCTGCTACTTCTTGCACATTAATGTCACGTCGGAATGTGACGTGGCGTTGCTTGCCTCCATGCACCTCCAGGTACTCCACTGTCCAGTCACAGCCAATGCAACATTGACCCACACACACACTGACAGACACACACTTACACACACATACTTTACTTTATTGCTCCCTACCTTTTGGAGCCAATGTGGGGCATCTCCCTGGGGTCCTTTTATCTTCTCCTCATTGCTTCCTCACACAGTTTAGTGATGTCGGGTGCCGGAATATGACGCCATATTCATGCGCCTGGTTTCACTACAGACGGCGCGCACGAGGGAGCAGTGAGGAGCTGGAACACTGAGCTCCCCCGCAGCCGGGTAAGTTTTAGCAGAGTAGGCACCTGCAATGTAGGGAAAGCAGGTGCCTACTCTGGTATAACACCAGCATGTATTCGCGGCTCACCGGGCCTCAAAGATGGTTCTTGTGGGCTGCGAGTTTGACATGCTTGCCTTATGATAAGGACAGGCCACTTCTGGCACCATAACCACTACAATGTGTTCCTTTAAAAATGTGCGATTATACTGGTATTATTATTTATATAGCGCCAACAAATTCTGCAGAGCTGTACAATAGGTGGAATAACATACATGTAATTGTAACCAGACATGGTGGACGCACAGGAACAGAATGGTTAAGAGCCCTGCTCAATGAGTTTACATGCTAGAATTGGATAACCTCAGCCCCCAATATCCACCTCAGCCCCCAGTACCCACCTTGGCTCCCACCTAAGCCCCCCTGTACCCACCTCTGCTCCCACCTCAGTGCCCACATCAGCCCCCTGTACCCACCTCAGCCCCCAGTACCCACCTCTGCTCCCACCTCAGCCCCCTGTACCCACCTCAGCCCCCTGTACCCACCTCAGCCCCCAGTACCCACCTCTGCTCCCACCTCAGCTCCCTGTACCCACCTCAGCCCCCGGTACCCACCTCAGTGCCCACATCAGCCCCCTGTACCCACCTCAGCCCCCCAGTACCCACCTCAGCCCCCAGTACCCACCTCTGCTCCCACCTCGGCCCCCAATACCCACCTCTGCTCCCACCTCAGCCCCCAGTACCCACCTCAGCCCCCAGTACCCACCTCAGCCCCCCTGCTCCTAGCTCAGCCCCCTGTACCCACCTCAGCCCCCAGTACCCATCTCTGCTCCCACCTCTGCCCCTCATTACCCACCTCAACCTCCTTTACCCACCTCAGCCCCCAGTACCTACTTCTGCTCCCACCTCAGCCCCCAGTACCCACCTCTGCTCCCACCTCAGCCCCCCTGTACCCACCTCTGCTCCCACCTCAGCCCCCAATACCCACCTCAGCCCCCAGTACCCATCTCTGCTCCCACCTCTGCCTCTCATTACCCACCTCAACCTCCTTTACCCACCTCAGCCCCCAGTACCCACTTCTGCTCCCATCTCAGCTCCCAGTACCCACCTCTGCTCCCACCTCAGCCCCCCTGTACCCACCTCTGCTCCCACCTCAGCCCCCAATACCCACCTCTGCTCCCACTTCAGCCCCCCTGTACCCATCTCAGCCCACAGTACCCACCTCTGCTCCCACCTCAGCCCCCAATACCCACCTAAGCTCCTCCTCCACACACATCTCCCCTTGCACCCACCTCAGCCCCCTTTCTCCCTGTACCCACCTCAGCCCCCCTGTACTAACCACAGCTCCCCCTGCACCTGCCTCAGTTCCCCTGCACCTACCCCAGCCACCATTCCTCCTTACACTCACCCCAGGATCTACCTATCCCTGTACCCACCTAATCCCCTATGCACCAATCACAGCCCCTATGCCACCTCCACCTAGCATAACTCCTACGCCTTCCAGTACCCACACAGCCCCTATGTCCCTCCCTGTGCCCACTACAGCCTCTATGTCCCATCCTGTGCCCACAACAGCCCCTTGTCTATCCGCACCCACCACAGCTCCTTCTGCACACACCACATCTCCCCCTGCACCCACCTCAGCTCTACCTTTACCCACCTTAGCCTCCTGTCTCCCTGCACCAACCACAGCTCCCCCTGCACCCACCTCAGCCCCGTCTGCATCCACCACAGCTGCTCCTGCACCCACCTCAGGCCCCCTGCACTCACCTCAGCCACCATTCCTCCCAACACTCACCCCAGGATCTACCTATCCATGTTTCCACCCAAGCCCCTATGCTCCCACCACATCCCTCATGCCACCTCCAACTACCATAGCTCCTATCCCTTTCAGTACCCACCACAGCCCTATGTCCCTCCTGCGCTCGCCACAACATCTATGTCCCACCTCATACTCTGTCCAGCCCCACCCCCACTTCAGTCCCCGTGCCTCCCCGCGCCCATCTCAGTTCCCGCGCCTCACAGTGCCCACTACAGCCCCTGTGCCTCCCTGCACCTATTTCAGCATTTATCCCCCTACACACACACTACAGCCACTATCCAACTTATACACAGTAGAGCCTCTATAATCCAAACACGCACACACTACAGCCCCAGTAACCACCAGGTGCCTACTACAGATTCTATCCCACACACACTGCAACACAGCCAGCCCTCTCTACTCACATAATGCACTGCAAATAGTCCCATTCACACACGCAAAAACCCACAAGGAGCCTCACTGTATAGACACACCACAAGCAGCATCCCCACACATACAAAATTGCATGCAGCCTCCCTTCACATACACATCACAAACAGCATACCCACCATTGCAATACTGCACACAGCCTTCACACACACAACTTTTACAATCTCTTATAAAGCGCCAACATATTCTGCAGCGCTGTACAATAGGTAAAACAAGAGAAAGGATTAATCTAACACAACACTTTGACATACAGGAACACAACATCACTAGCCACATCCCCACACACGCAACCCCACAAATAGACTCCAAACACATGTGGCTAGTTGTAAGGTTGTACATGTGGGGGGTGCTGCTTGTGATGTCCTAAGCAAAATTAGTTGAAGTGTGTAATTAAATGTGCTTTATTTTCATTGCTGGGGAGGCACGCCAGCAAGGGTTACTCCATCTAAAAACAGTGTTTATTAAAACACTGGTTTTGGTTGAATTAACCCCTTAAAAGTAAATCTTGCCATTTTGGGGGGCACTCAGGGATGTGGGAGTCAGGGATGTGTGGCTCTCACACATCCATTCTGTGTGCTGGGCAGCCTACACATAATATGTGTGTAAAAGCACCAGAAAGAAGGGGGAGAAGAATAGCAGGGGACCAGAAAATCTTGTACCAGGACCAGGAGGGCGGGCCCTTGATCACCCACTGCCCGAGGGCCCTTGGAGGTGTCAGTCCGCCCCTGCACGCAAATACACATCTTATTCCTTCTTTATTCCAACTTTTGGGGACCCTGACACAGCTCAAGGTATGGGCACCCCAGTGCCCAACCTCAAGTATAGTAACATCAGAGTATATTTGGTGAATTTTTTTAAAAATTATTATTATTTCATTATTTATATAGCGCCAGCAAATTCCGTAGCGCTGTACAATGGGTGGACTAACGTGGGCCCTGCTCAATGAGCTTACATGCTTTAGAGAGTGGGGTATGAAATAGGTTGCTAGAAAAGTATTCACTGAGAACTTAGGTTATTTTTTTACAGTTGCAGGAGAGGAGTCATATGCTCTCCTGAAGAAGTGTGTTTGTTTTCAAAGATTTTTTTAAAGGAGTTGAGACTGGGTGAAAGTCTAAAGGAGAAGGGAAGGGAGTTCCACAGAAAAGGTGCAGCCCTGGAGATGTCTTGGATTCGAGCATCAGATGTGGGATTACAGACAGAGGATAGACGCAGGTCTTTGGCAGAGCGCAAGGGCCTCGACGGGACATACTTGTGTATTAGGGAGGATAGGTAGGTTGGAGCAGCATTATGTAGGGACTTGAAAGCAAGCACCAGAATCCTAAATTGAGCCCTATATCCAACTGGTAGCCTATGTAGGGACTGAAAGAGGGGGAGGTGTGGAAGGTGCGGGCGGACAGGAAAAAGAGTCTTGCCGCCGCATTTATTATAGATTGGGAACACGTAAGATTGGGAACACAATCTGGGAACACGTAAGACCACTGAGAAGGCGAGAAAGAACAAGGCGATTCAAGGCGAGAAAGAACAACGGCATGGACCAGCCCCTTAGCTGCATCTGGTGTTAAATAGGGGCGGATCTGAGCTATGTTTTTGAGATGGAAGCAGCAGGATTTAACGATCAACTGCACATGTGGGGTGAAGGAGAGGTCGGAGTCAAAGAGAATACCTAGGCAGCGAGCCTGCGAGGTAGCGGTGATGGTGGCGCCGTTGACTTGGGAGGGAGACAGACATGGGAGTAACAACACTTGAGGGAGGAAAGAACAGAAGTTCTGTATGTTTGTATAGTGCATGTAATGTGTGTATAGTAAATAAAGTGTGTGTAGCGAATGCAGTGTGTGTATAGTATAGTGAATACAGAGATTATAGTGAATGTGTGTATATTGACTGCAGAGTGTTTTAGTGACTGCAGAGTGTGTATAGTAAATGTAGTGTGTGTAGTGAATGCAGAATGTGTATAATGAATGCAGAATGTGTATTTGTGTGAGGGGCAAATAAGGCCGTATAGGAAGTAAAAAGGGAAATAAGTCGGTTGAGGTGTGCCGGAACCGACGTCGTGGTAGGCATGTAATAAAAGAGGGCCCACCCATGAGGTGTAATGAAAGTATAGATAGAGGGAGTGGAGGGTGGGGTCATGCGAGTCGCTGAAAAAAAACGTACGGGACTGAGGAAGGTGAGTGGGGGGGTTAAATAGGTACCATGCCCCTCCCACAACTGCAGGTCAAGCCTTTACATTTGTGTAAGGACATAGTGTGAATAAAATAGAGATGCATTCTATGGGGAATAAAGAACATTTTTGGTTGGTTTTATTTTAAAAAATTTAGTGTGTTTAAAATAGGGGCTTCGTTATGTAGGGAACGAAGGGGAAAGAGCATTTTTAAACAATTTTCTTTTAACATTTATTTGAGCATTTTTTTTTTTATTTTATTCCCCCTCCCTGCTTCTTACCTGTGGCCAGGGAGGGGAGAGATTAAATTCCCTGGTGATCCGGTGGCATGGTAGAGAATGCAGAGTACACATTACATCCACTACACAAACACACGCTCTGCATTCACTATACACATACTGTAGAGTGTGTATAGTGACTGCAGTATGTATATAGTGAATATAGTTAGGTCTAGTGAATGCAGAATGTGTATAGTGACTGCGGAGAGTGTTTTTTTTTTTATGGGTGTAGTGTGTGTGTATAGTGGCTGAAGAGTGTGTATAATTAATGTAATGTGTGTATAGTGATCGCAGAGTTTAAATAGTGAACCTAGTGTGCAGAGTGACTGCAGTGTGTATAGTGACTGCAGAGTGTGTGTTTGTGCAAGGATGTATTGTGTAAAAAAGGGGCTACATTCTGTGGGGAATAAAGAGCATTTTGATTGTTATTTCAATTTATTTATGCACTTTTAATTTTATCCCCCCTTTCTGTGGCCAGGAAAGGGAAGGTTACAATCGCTGGTGGTCTGGTAGTGAATGCAGAGTGTGTATAGTAAATATAGTGTGTGTGTGTGTGTAGTGAATGCAGAGTGTGTATAACGAATGTAGTGTGTAGTGAATGCAGAATGTGCATTTTGAATGTAATAAATACAGTGGGTGTATGATTACTGCAGGGTGTGATAGTGAAGGTAATGTGTATATAGTGACTGCAGAGGTTGCTTTTGTGTAGTGGATATAGTGTGTGTTTATAGTGACTAAAGTGTGTTTGTGTAGTGGATATACTGTGTGTGTATGGTGACTGCAGAGTGTGTTTGTGTAGTGAATGCCGAATGTGTGTAGTGACTGCAGAGTGTTTGTGTAGTAAATATAGTGTGTGTATATGAATGTAATGTGTGTAGTGAATGTAGTGTGTACAGTGACTGCAGTGTGTGTGTTTGTGTAAGGATGCATTGTGTAAAAATGTGTGTGTGTGTGTGGTAAATGCAGAATGTGTATTTTGAATGTAATTGTATAGTTACTGCAGAGTGTTATAGTGACTGCAAAGTGTGATAGTGAATGCAGAGCATGCATAGTGACTACAGAGAGTTTGTGTAGTGAACGTAGTGTGTCTATAGTGAAAGCCGAGTGTGTGTGTGTAGTGGATGTAATGTGTATAGTTACTGCAGAGTGTGATAATGAATGCAGAGTGTGCGTTTGTGTATTCAATGTAGTGTGTGTATAGCGACTGCAGGGTGTGTGTGTAGTGAATGTAGTGTGCGTAATGAATGCAGAGAGAGTATAGTGCAGTCTGTGGTGACTGCAGAGTGTGTGTGTGTGGTGATGCAGTGTGTATAGTGACTGCAGAGGTTGTGTTTGTGTATTGAATGTAGTGTGTGGGTTTGTGTAGTGGATATAGTGTGTGTAGTGAATGCAGAGTGTATGTTTGTGTAATGTATGTTGTGTATAGTGAATGCAGAGTGTGCAGGATGTAGTGTGTGTAAAATGGGTGCTTCATTCTGTAGGGAATAAAGAGCACTTTTTGTTGTTCATTGTTTTTAACATTTATTTGAGCACTTTTTTGTTTTATTCCCCCTATTTATTCTTACCTGTGGCCAGGGGAGGAGGGGGGGGGGGATATTCCATTCCCTTGTGGTCTGATTGCATGGTAGTGAATGTAGTGAATACAGAGTGTGTGTGTGTGTGTAGTAAACGCAGAGTGAGTTTAGTGAATGCAGCGTGTGTGTTTGAGTAGTTAATGTAGAGTACATAGTGAATGCATATATTTGTGTAAGGATGTAGTGTATGAAAAATTCCCCCTCCCTGCTTCTTAATAATAATAATAAATGTGCTCATAGGGAATGTGGGATCCAAGACTCTCAGAGCAGTCCAAGCCCCCCAGGACCCCTGACAATCACAATCATTGTCATGCCCTGATGGCAGCCCTGTACACAAATATAGTTTTTAACCTAAAAAAAACAACAACAAAGGGCCACAGGCAGAAAAATGATTTTTGCTATATTTTGCATCTTGTACCTTGAAAATAGTACACTAGACAAATATAACATTAAACAAAACAAAAACAGAGAATCATGGGAAAACCATGTCATGCATGCATAGAAATTGCAGGTGTTAAGTCATAAAGCTGCTTTCATCTCCAGGAGCAAAGGTAGGTGCGCTTTCTACATTCCAGGAATGGGCATGAGACAATATCATTGTGGTTGTGGTCTGATTAGATGGGGGTCCCAATGCTGCCAGCAAAGCAGGACTCTTTGCGGGATCAGAGGTCTTGTACGTTATTCCTTCTTTGGTGACCCAGAGTGACCTGGGAGTCAACCACCGGTATGCAAGTCCTGTGGTTTGAAGTGTTTTGGTTACAGGGTGCATACTTTTACGCCAGAGTTACTTAGCTCTATTTAAGTCCTGAAAGAAGGCAATTTGGCATGATTCAAATTCGTATGGTGTCTTTACTTTAAGTGCAGCCATCAAGGCTATCTTGTCAGACAGCATTTGGCATCTTAGGATTAAGGTCGCAGGGCCCTTCATTTGGGGCCTTTGACAACACAATCAAAAGATAAATATTTTGCCTGTTTTGTATGTAGGAGTGAGGATACCAGGCATCTAATGACGTGCAGAAGTTCATCCAGAGGCACAGTTTCTGGGACCCCTCTGATTTTAACATTCTTTCGCCTGTCCCCTAGTTGGTTAACTTGCCGAGCGAGGTTGGCTTGTGAGGTTGGTAGTTAGAGCACCGTTTCCCTAAGTGCAGTCAGGCCTTGTTTCAAGTCAAATACATCCACCTCTGTTACTTGGGTGAGGTCTATCACGGCATCCACTTTAGTTGCGATTACAGTCAGGTCAATCTCCCACCTTTGTTGAAGATTATGTTGTAGTTTAGCTACCATGTCGTGGATGCCCCGCTTAGTAGGAGGAGCAGATTCTCCTGTGACCTGTAGGGTATCTCGATTTGTTGTGGCTAAAGCTGGGCTGTAGGGTGAGGCCTCACCTACGCAATCCGCTGAAGAGGGCTCGCCATCCTCTTCAGTGGACCTTCATCCCAGCTCACCAATAGGGCAAAAAAATCTGATTGTGGCTCTGATGGCTCAGTAACACTCCATGCTGGCAGCCTTCCAGCAATCTTGTGCGGTAGTCTTCACACGCGGTAGGTCTTTAGCCCTTTGCTGTGGTATTTTGTGCCCGGAGAGGGAAAGAAAGGCATCTGCAGATTGAGCAGTATGCTCAGAATTTGTGTCTAACCCATATGTCTCCAGTTCGGCTTATATTGACCTGGTTAAGTGCTGATCGTCACAGCCGATAGAAAAGGTGAGTGCTCAGATGCACTGTCAGAAATGTGTTTAAAAATAAAAAGGTTGATATCAAGTTTGCACTGCAGATATTTTAGCACACACCAAAGGGATGTCTAACGGCTTAGCGGTCAAAGCAGACGGTCACATGGTCATGGGGCTCCCGGCAAACTAGCCAACAAACCTCTTACATGAGCGATCAGACACGACCCAAACCCGCTCCAGGTAAACCCCGAGACCCACACAACCTCAATGGGTCGGAAAACTTAAAAAGCAAAGGCTGACAAACCCCGGCAGAGCATGGACATCGGGGCACTATGGCGGCAAGCACATGTTGCAACCGGAGATAAGATGGCGGCCCTACATGGGGGGTGCTCCGACTTCTCAGATGGGACCTCTGAAGGGGAGGGTGGAGACCCCCCCAGACCATGCAGGTACAAGCACTAGTACAGACACAACCACCCGAGAAACCCCCCACCCCAGTGACTATGGAGGCTATAGGGAAACTCATGGCAGACCACCATAGAAAGATAGCTGCAGATGTGGCCCTGCTAAGAGAGGATCTCACACTCATCACAGCCAGGCTGGGAGCAGTGGAGGGCACCGCCAATAGCCACACAACCCAGATTGCAGAACTGCAAACGGCAATCCACAGCCTAAAGCAGCAAACCCTGCTCCATGAGCAGCAACGTGCCTCCCAAGAGGATAAACATCGCCGTAACAACTTAAAACTCAGGGGAGTCATGGACTCCGTCCCAGAGGCGGAACTACCACATCTGGTTAGAAGACTTCTCACCACACTGGTGACCACGGAAGCAGCCAAAGCAATCACCCTCAATGGTCTATTTCGCATACCGCGATCAGCAAGGGCCCCACCAGCCGCCACAGGGGACCTAATAATCCGGTTCCAATCCACTAGAGACAAGCATGCAATCCTGGAAGCCGTCAGAGGCCAGTCAACATTCAACTTCGAGGGGATGACACTGTCCTTCTTCTCTGATCTCTCAGGAGGGACGCTGGCGTGGAGGAGATCCCTGGGCCCATTCACATCCCTCCTGCGACTACACCAACTCCGGTACCGCTGGGGACCAGGGTGCACCCTCCACATAGAACGAGGAGGCAGCACTCACATAGTCTGTAACATGCAGGAGGCTACGGAGGCACTAGGACTAGTAAACCTCCCCATAACTGCACTCGCCACAGCGACAGACCCAGCTGGACCCACGCGCCCACTAGGAAGGAATGCAGCCACCGCACCGGAGTTCGTCCCCCGACAACTCCCCGCAGACCCATATGCAGCAGCTACTACATGAACTTGGGCTCGGTAATATTGGACTCACATCGGGGCACACCATCCCCCCACCGACGACCATGCGCACATAACTATACAAATCTTTAACGGTCTTAGCAAGTTAAAACAATTAACATGTCGTTTTCATATTAAGCATGTTGTTGGCTAGAGAGCTACAGGCGTAATCTTACTATTCCCTTTTTTTTTTAATATTACTGTTCTTAACTATATAATAGCTTATACAGGAGCAGCGCAACCCGCTCACACATCACCCATAAGCCAGGTACTGCTGCACTGTAAACCACACTATTAGCATAAAACATACTATTAACACAACTAATCTAGTATTGTTAAGCGTTGACCGTCCTATTTTTCTTTACTAACCTCACCATTTAGCCAAGCTTGTTTTGCTATAGAGCTACAAGCTTAATCTTAGTATTCTTTTAATGTTACTGGAACGCTTAACCACACAAATGTTTACATACTTTACCTAATTCTAACGACTGACACTATGTATATTGCGAACAAACGTGGTACCAACTTTATTTTATCGTTTAAGGGCTTACTAAGCAGTACCGTTTATGCCATTGACCCGTCTATTCAATATGATACTGCATTAATACTGGTTTATCACTGACTTAACATATTGTTTTATGCACTGTTTTACTATTATTGTTTTATTGTTGATGTCTCGCTGCAGCTCAGGACCACAGTGACCTATAGGCCTAAAAGCAGTGAGCTTAGACCCAGGAAAATGAGTAGGACATAACAGGGTCTTAGACCACGCAAGCCGGCGCTATAAACTCATGTAAACAAAATATTCTAACCAACAACAAGGACTGGCCACTTCTCTGAGCCACAGTCACCGCTAGCGATAACCTTTGACCACACACCCTGCAATAGGTCCCCATATTGAAACGCGAACAACTGTACTCTTATTGCATTGTTTAGCCCGGCTTGTTAGTAGTTAAGTCTTATGCTTCACACAACCCTACCGACAAACCATGCCACGATATATGGCAAAACGAGCCAAGATAAAAACTCAACATGTAAGCATATAGCAGCTATATGAGCGACTATTGAAACGATATAGCCGCTGTGTAACCTGACATAAAGTGCTAGATGCATTAATATGGCTAATTTAGCTTTGTTAAGCTCCAATTGTCGATTGTTTGTCTCCTCTACTTTAACTTAGATACTATAACTGTTTAGTTAAGCTGGATAAAAAAATATAGAAAAATGTGCATATTCTCATGCCACTGTCTAACATGTATTGATCTTGTTATACGCTGTTGTGGCGTCCGTTGACACCATGTGCCCACCTGCACAATAAAAATAAAGAATTAAAAAAAAAAAAAGGGATGTCTAACCAGTGCTCATACACACCACTAAATCATTTCGCACTTATATCGGTTCATCTCTCCCACATTACTATCTACCTCTAAAACTAAATGAAAAACACACATTAATCAGTGCTCAATAAAAGCAATAAACATAGAAAGTCGATGCCCAACATGCCCCTTTAGTCTGGGACTAAACAAGACCGCTATGTTATTTGGTTAAATAGGGAAGCTATCCACAAGAGGCACACTGCCTTAATGAAGTGCCCCCCCTGTATCGCCCATTGTGGGACATCTGAGTGCATCAAGATAGTAGCTTGTTATGGAGGAGGGCGCATCCTTCTTAAGAACAACTAACAAATATAGTTACTGCTGAACATCTGTGAATATTACTAAATGTATATAATACCTCAGTAATTAAGCTGGCAACCCGTTGTTTGATACCATCCGATAAGGTAAGACATGACCCCACATGAGGGGAAACTGATGCAGTCAGATATCCCAAAGTAACTTTGTAAAATCTGACCTAAATCTCTTCTCCCTACAATGTTGCTATACTAATTAACCTTCGATGGAATTTCTTTTCTTTGACCCGGGAAAGATTGTGTGTAAGAAAAACAAGCACTAGGGTCAGCAGAGACTCCAGACACTTCATGTCTTTCACGGTCTAAGAAAGAAGAGTAATTATAAGTATCTATACAAGAATTGTTAGTTGTGAATTATTAGTGGGATTGTGTATGTAAGTGCAAGTATGGCAAGATTTGCCTTGTATCTATACACTATTCACACCTAGGAGTGCATACATATAGATGCATTTAAGACAGCAAATAAAAGGTTTGTTTTTTTTAAACCACTGTGTAAATGTGTCACTGGTCTTTAGCATACCGTATATCTAAAAAGGAATACTCCAAGCACCATCACAACTAAAGCACTGTAGTGATTATGGTCCCAGGAGTGCCCTGTCCCCCTTACTCCATGGTAATGTAACAGTGAGTGTTTGCAGAGTTCCTGAAAGAAGCTTCTCCATTACATCTACTAAGCCAAGTCCTGCAGTGTAGGGCAAGCTCAATGGCTGAGAGCATCAGTAGGTTGCTGCACCAGGGGCTTAGCTCATGTAGAGAGCTTTTGGTTGCCAGAGAGGCATAGGAGCAGCACCAAGAAGACTCCAGGGAATAAGTCAATCTAAAAGCAAACAGACTACTTACATTGGGTAGGATGCTAGGAAACTCCTAGGACCATAACCACTTCAGTACATTGCAAAGGTTATAGTAAAAACTTCAAAACACCAAAAGCCCTACTTTCACCTATGGTTAGGTAGAGCCAGCAGATTATCCCAAAGGAGTAGACTGGAAACAGTGGCAAGAACTCAGCAGGACCTAGGAAATATTTCAAACTGCACTAAACTGTGATTACTTAGCATATGACAGCACCAAAGCACTACAGCAGCATGTAGTCATTACGGCACTGAGTGTTCCTTAAATTTAATTAACTTCAGGATAATTATAGAATAGCCAATCCATGTAAATTAAACATTTAGAAAAAATAAATAAAAAATTCTGATTTCCACATGGCAAGCACTAGGCCGAGGCAGACTTGCGCAGGAACATTCTTTAGCTATGAGCTACAATTTATCTGTTTGAACACTAACAAGCAATTTATACGAGGAAATAATGACATGTAAAACCATCAGTACTGTCTGAAAGGGGATGAGAACAGTGCAAATGAAATGCAGGCTTTAACCCCTTTAGTACACATGACATGTGTGACATGTCATGATTCCCTTTTATTCCAGAAGTTTGGTCCTTAAGGAGTCATTCACGAACTCCGTGGAAGACCAGTCTGCATTCTGGTAGCTATACTTTAGAACTCTACATGGAGCAGACTCACCTGCCAAAAAACAGCTTGAGATATACTTAGCTGACAATAAAGGAAAGCTTTACTGCCAAAGGTAATGTATTATAGAATAAATTAATCCATCCATTTAACAGTAACAATTACATTTTTCCCTTTAAAAAGACTACTCATCGAGTCTGGCACTTCCCTCGATGTATTTTTCCCGTCTCCACCTCTGTGCGCGACCCTCTTTCTCTCGCTCTTATTTCTTACTCTACTCTTTTCCCACCTCTCTATTAGGACCTTTACGCACACAGTTTGATCACAAACCAAAAACTAGCTAATTCCACATCAATAGGCACTCAACAGGCAACACTAACCCAAGAAAGGGACTCTTAAACATTTCTAAAGTATACACTAACAATTCTCTAAATGCTCCAGATACAGCCTGTACAACCTGTGGTTGATATTTAGTTCCCAACACAGCTTACGCCAGTATCAGATACAACCGCAACACATCCGAATCTAGAGACCATAGGGTGCCGACAGGCGGGTCACAATAAAAACAAGATCACGATTAGAACATTACAAGAAGGAAGTTATGTATATTACAAGTCTATAGCACAGTTACAATAATATGTACCCAGTATACTGGACATTTGTCACGTTACTATAAAGAAGAAAAACCTTGACAGACTGAGCCAGTTACCATTGTTTGGTGTAATGCATGTTTTAACGGTATTTACCTATCTTTCTGTATCATATATGCAATGCAATATATTTGGCGAAATGGCTTGTGCACAAGCCTTATATTGTTGATTTACTGCAGTCTGTCAATGCAAAAAAATAAAAAAATAACGTAAAAAAACGACTTTACTACCAGTATTAAAATCCAAATTGTAGTGAATTCAAATCAAAGGCAAAAATGGAAGCTGAAATAGCAGATCGGAGAAAATAAATACATTTAAAAAAAAAACATCAGCTATATATTTTTGTTAACACCTAATCTTTAAAGAAAAAATAATTTAGTTTAAACACAGATGACTGTGACAATTCAAGACGAAGGAGACTGTAGATAAGATAATTTCTTTTTATTACAAAGTAACAACAGTACAGCACCTATTACAGTACATAACACTTTTTTATGAATAGTCTTCTGTTGGTATATAGTATGTAAACTTGTTTCAAATTTGGCAGAATGGTAACAAAGATTTGTGGAAATATACATGGCACCCATGTTCCATGTATTGTGTGCGTGTTAAATTTGTGTATGGCTCAGACAGGCACCTGGAAGGCACTTTCTACAGGTTTTATTCACAAGGCAGAGAGTACAAAATTGTTGAAAGAAAAAAAAAATAAAATAAATAAACCCGCCACTTGCCATATCCCTCAGGGAATATGTTAAAAAAGAAACAAAAAAATTCAGGCAGTTTTAAATTAATAACTGTGGTTCTTAACCCCTGTTAGGCCGAAAAAGTGATTTCTTCTGATTTGGTCAAAACTGGAAGCAAATATACAATTTACTGTATTGTTAAATTTTTTACAATAATAAAACTAATATCAAAGTACATACACTGGATCTCATTAAAAGGAGGTAAAGAACCACTAGTGTAGAGGGTGGCAAGTTATATATGTGCAAACAGTGATCCAAAGTACAGAAACATTGGAGCAAGCATAACTACATTAAAAAAATAAAAATAATATGTGCTTAAAACTCTTTTTAATACTAGCAGCTGAGAGTAAGAGCCTTCTGAATAGATACTCACTACCACCAGTATTCAAAAGATTTAGGTCATTATTCAGACTTATGTTAGAAGAATTAATTCTCTTTAGAAAGTAAAACTACCCCCTCATACATATGACAATGGAAAAGGTCAGTAAGAAAAAAAGGCAATGATAAAGCAGACATTTGATTTCTATCAGTCATTCTGGCACAGGTATCTTGTACCCATGGTACAACAAAGTGTTGGAAATGTAATCGTATTCTACAACTTTCGAAAAGGATTTTTAAAGTCTCTTAAAATCTAACATGTCTGGAAACAAATGCTCAATGTGCAATATTTAACATTCAATAAGAGCAAAGGCAGTAAAAATACATTGGCCCTTTATCTAATCTTACTTATGTTTAAAGTCCAGCTTTAATTTAAGTCTCACTGCATCCCTGCAGGGAAATCCTGAAGTATTTGCATGCCAAATACCTTTTAAAAGTTAAAAAAAAAAAAAGCTACATCAATTCAAGATGGCATTCACAAAAATGGTTGCAATTTAAGTGCTTTTGTCCCTTTCATCTGTCTGTGCTGAAGAGACCTGAAAAATTCTGATCCACAGTTGGTGTTGCTCTACAACACACATCAAGCGTCTCAAGCACAGAGCAGCTAAAACAGGGAATTTAAACAATACACAATTTTTTTTTAACATTTTTATTTTTCGTTTGGTTTTCTGTGTTATTTTTTTTTTTATTTTAACTAGGAATAAAGTGCAAGGTTGCAGAAAATCTGGTTTAGGTTAAAATGTGATAATATAGCCTGTTTTACAGACAACTACCACAGAGGGGGAAGAATTACATTTAAGTTGTCCTCATGCCAAAGAGCGTGTGTGTGTGTGTAATATATATATATATTTTATTATTTTTTATTTAATTATGTTTAGAACCCACATGGGCAACCTGTGGCAATCCAATTGTTTTGTTGCAACTCCAACTCCAAAATCTCCACTAACCTGTGTTCCATAAATAAGTAGATGGCAGGGAATCCAAGGAGTTGGAGCTCAACGTGTGTTAGCCAAAGGTTGCCCATGTTTTCTCGCTAACAAAATCTCCATACATTGGTGCACAAAGTTACCATTTTAAAGATAGCTGAATTCAAAGCATTCTTATTCTTTACGATACGCCAGTGAGGTGTTTCTTAAAATCAGTGATTTTCAATAAAAGAAAACAAAAAAAAAAAAAAAAAAAAAAAAACATACTCCTCCATGTTACCCATCTATATTAAACAGTTATAGCTGCCTTCATTCTGCTACTGTAGAACTGGTAGGGGCTGTACATGCTGCACTAGTGCATTAGTGTTTCTCAAAGTGAGAATTTAAAAATAGGCATCAAAAAAGTTTCATATGTTCTATCCTAAAAAAAAAAAAATCTTTAAAAATATAAATATATCTTCATTAGAAAACATGGCTCCCAGAGCGAGGTATTTACAACATACACAAGCAGCAAATGGGGAGTTCCCAAGGCGAGGCTAGCTGCCAACAGTTATTAGGTATCGATTGGGAGCTTTGGAACTGCTCAGCAGTTCACTCTTACAGCTTAAGGGCCCCCGAACAGTTGGAACAGGAGCTTCATAAAGCACACATATGGAGCCATCTTCACCAATTCGGTAGGAGACCTCATATGGGTCCACCCAGAGGGTGAGCTCTTTAGGCAGTAAGCCGAGCAGCTGCTGGTTGCTCATGTTGATACGAACGGCCACGTTGCTTATAACTGGATCCATCCTATGATTTATCCGGATGCAGCGGTAGCCAGAACCTTTGGCAGGCTTATCTGGAAACCAATGATGTGCATAGTGTTCTGTAAAATATTAAGCAGAAATACAAGTCAACAAAATGATATATGTTGTTAACGGACATAATAATACGTAATACACAAAATAGTTTACTCACAAAAGTGTTATAAGAAAATACATTAAAAATTCGTGTTGTATGTTCACACAATTTACCAATTTAGTTTATTGTGTAATATGTTAGTTGGATCTATATCAACACTGCATATTTGTCTATACAGACTGCCAATATGCACATCCTGCCTCTTGCAAAAGTATTTACCCCCAAAAGATACTACACACTTAACTTTATCAAAGTTAGTAATCCAGTTATCTTTTGGGACACAACCCATCCTTTGATAAGTCCTGT
The DNA here is from genome assembly GCF_036172605.1 of Pelobates fuscus. Taxonomy (NCBI): domain Eukaryota; kingdom Metazoa; phylum Chordata; class Amphibia; order Anura; family Pelobatidae; genus Pelobates; species Pelobates fuscus. Next base: position 172,192,008 of record NC_086317.1, read on the forward strand.
AAGTACGATTGAGTGTCATCTAGACTTTTTTTTTTTAATGTATATTTATTTATAGAGCCATAAACTGGAATATGCAAATCTGGTTACAAAACACATTTTCCCAAGTAAGGCGTGTTATTCTATAAACTCAAAAGATTACACATGAAATACAAAAGCTACTTGAATTAATTACAAATTAGCTATAGCAGTATAAAAAGGTTTGTAGACTGGTTCAATACCAACTACAGCAGATATGCTTAGAGATATCTGTATCTCATCAACTCAATAACTATAAAATGTAGTTATAAAAGTGGCAGTGGTTGTGCATGGATTCCCAAAAATCCAAAAGTGACCACGTCCCATTGTAAATGCACACATACCAAGGAGGAAACAAACCTCAGACTAATACAATGTTCAATTTATATATTTGCTAAACAGTTTATAGATGAAAAGGGATTAGTTGCTAAACTATGGATGGTATAAAATTAGCAAAGAACTTGCAAATTGAAGGCCAAAATAACTAAGGTAGGAGTAGTCCTCGGCAATGCCATTTCTCGTTAATAAATTAATAATGCAGTTTTTTTTGTAAATTCTCCATAATCCATGGTTGAATAAATTATAGCAGAAGCATCCACTCTTAAAAGAATAATTGTGCTGACAATGTTTCGCTTTAATGGGTCTGGTATTTTGTAGCACATGTATAAATTTCCGGGGCAGTGAAAGAAGTTTATTACACAGATACACACACCCAACTTGCCGCATGGTTGCAGATTCCCTGGTGGGGGTCTAGCTATGGCTATTGTGTACAGAGCAGCAACAGACTATTTAAGATTCAGCACTGCCAGCAAGGCAGGTATGAGATATAGGGTTATGGGGGCCAGCTCACTAGGGAGGCGAGAGATTAAGGATTAGGGGGTGCCAGATCACAAAGGGGGTGAGAAATTTAGGATTAGGGGGTGTCAGCACACTAAGGGGTGAGAGATTTAGGATTAGGAGGTGTCAGCACACTAGGGAAGTGATAGATTTAGGATTATGGGGTGCCAGTTCAGTAGGGTTGTGAAAGATTTAGGATTAGGGGATGCCAGTACACTAGTGAGGTAAGAGATTTAGGAATATGGGGTGCCAGCTCACTAAGGCAGGGGAGAGATTTAGGATTATAAATTGCCAGCTCAGTAAGGGGGTGAGATATTAAGGATTAGGGGTAGCCAGCTCACTAGGGAGGTGGTAGATTTAGGATTATAAATTGCCAGCTCAGTAAGGGGGTGAGATATTAAAGATTAGGGGTAGCCAGCTCACTAGGGAGGTGGTAGATTTAGGGTTATGGGTGCCAGCTCAGTAAGTGAGAGCAGGCTAGGACTACTACCGAGGGCCTCATTGAGTGATCGTCCAACGCGCTGTAAAGCTGCCCCTGGCCCTCACCCGGTTAGTTGCTTTCTATCTAATCCCCGCTCCCCGCGATCCTCACCTATGAGTGTGCATCTCAGGGCCATCCGGAACACATGGATCCGCTGCTCGCTGACTCGACCCCTCAGGAGACTGGCGAGGAAAGTGACGGCAGCGTCGATCTCCGGCAGTGTGTCGGTGCTGGCACGGGGCGCCGAGCCGTTCGACATGGCGGACAGGAGTGATGGGTGTGGGGGCACGTGGCGAGGGGGTGCAGGTAATCCCGGCTTTATGACGTGTCACGAGATGGTGCGAGGACAAGTGGCCGCCCGACTGCTCTTCTTCAAAGTAACCTTCTGCGCAGCAAACTCTGCCTTTTATAGTCACCGAGGGAGTTTCCGGCAGCAAGCTGGCCAATCATAGTCTTGTTTTGACATTCAGCAAAGGTGGGTGACGCAGGGTGGTGACGTCAGTGACAAGAAGCCGCATATATGAGAAGAATTAGAAGAAGAAAAAAAAACAGAGCAATATCTCGTCCTGCTCCACCCCTCAAACAGCACAATGTGCTCCAGCCAGATCAAACCAGATAGAGGATCATGGCTTTATAACAAGCCTGTTATGTGGACTGTGAACAAAATAAACAAATATTGAGATATATATAATTTACTTTTATTGTGATTGTCTAGACCACAAATAAATTGTTTTCATAGTACTAGGACAGAAAAAAAAAATAGTAAAAAAGTGTGTGATAGTGTGCTCCATGGACACAAACTATAGATTGTTAGCACATGAAGTCTGGATAACAAAAACAACTGGAGAGCCTTCACAAACCAGCTACTTTGATTTTTAAAATGTGATTTACAAATCAATCACATACCAGGCACCTGGCAGGCTGTGAGACATTAAGCCCTTAAGGACCAAACTTCTGGAATAAAAGGGAATCATGACATGTCACACGTCATGTGTCCTTAAGGGGTTAAAGTAGTTAGGGGGATCCAAGATTCTACTTTGACACCCCTTATTTACATCATTTGTTTGTTAGACTGTAAAATAATCACTTACAATGATATTATAATCAATTGATCTATAGGTATTCAGTAAATACCTATAAATAAATACAAACTTTTTTTTATTTTATTTTTTACTTACGTTTTCTTCCAGAGCCCAAACTCCCTCAATTCTGCTGTCTGCACTTCTACAATGACACTACAATGACACTTCACTATCTACAATGACAAATACAAAATACAATGCTCCTTATAAAGTGCGGCACAAAAAGCCAAAAGCTTTTTATATGAAAACACTGAATTCCTATTAACCCCTTAACACCGCAGCCAAATGTACAAGTTGTGAACGAAACACAATGTAAACAAAACCTGGCATTTGCGCTATATGTCTGTCCAACCGTAATTCACCTCTTTCATATTAAATGCACCCCCCCTTATTATATATCATTTTATTCAGGGGAAACGGGGCTTTCATTTAATATCAAATATTTAGCTATGAAACATAATTTAATATGAAAAAAATGGGAGAAAATAAGAAATGTTGTTATTTTTTTAGTTCTACATGACATTTTAACAGTCAATGTCATAATACTGTTTGCCTTTACTGCAATAAAATACACATATTTGTATTCAGCAAAGTCTCACGTGTGAAACAGTACCCCCTATGTACAGGTTGTATGGTGTTTTGGGAAGTTACAGGGTCAAATATAGCGTGTTACATTTGGAATTGAAATTCGCCAGATTGGTTACGTTGCCTTTGAGACTGTATAGTAGCCCAGGAAATAAATTTACACCCATAATGGCATACCATTTGCAATAGTAGACGACCCAAGGTATTGCAAATGGGGTATGTCCAGTCTTTTTTAGTAGCCATTTGGTCACAAACACTGGCCATTTAATCAGTATCAGTCTACGTGTAATTTGATATTGCAGCCAATTTGGGGATTATATATATATATATACACACACACACACAATCTCATCTTACAAAAATAAAGACACAGAGCAACTGAATGAAAAAAAATAAAAAAAAATAATAATAATTATAATAATAATAAAATATACCGTTTGAGTGGATCTTAAATGACAAGTTCTGCAAATGCCGATTTGCTTTGTACAGCTTATCCAGACAGCAATTATTTATTATCAAAAAGTCTGTGATGTGGCATGTGGTGGTAGTTAGAAGAGGAGGGTATTGTACGGTATCTTTACCATTTGAAATGGAAATTTGCACAGTAACCCCCCACCACCCCCTCCTGAAAAACAATGTCAGTAATTTACTCTTACCACTATACATATATATTTGTTCTGACAATCATCTGGTGGGGCCTAAGTGCCCCTATGGTGCTGACAAACCAATACTTGCCCAAAGTATCATGTAATATAAAAGATGCAGAACATGTATTAGGTAAAAATAAAGGTAGAACAATAAATAGTAAAGCTTGAAAAAATAAAAAAATTAGAAAACCACAATGGAAATCCACAGGGACTATATTTTATAGGTATTGAAGCAATCAAAACACATTGGAGAGGGGTGATATAGATAGTCTCCTGAGCAAGTCTCAGATTAGGTGGATTTTTATCCTTGACACCATGTTACCCCATTTTGAGATCAATGCAGGCTTTTAAAAAAAAAAAATGTTTTCAGAATTTTATCATGGAATTTTGTAAAATTATTTTTTTATTACGATATAGCGTTTATATTTTTTCTTTAGCTTGTTTTTATCATTCTTTTAATGTATGGGTATATTTTTCTTCCCCCGTTTTCTCCTTTTAATAAAATTGTATGCATATTGAGATATATATATATACCGTATTTATTCGAGTATAACGCGCACACGTGTATAACGCGCACCCCTAATTTTCGATTAAAAATCGGTATAAAATTTTGTACCGATTTTTAATCTAAAATTAGGGTTGCTCGTTATACTCGAATAAATATTAGCCCAGCAGAAGAGGGAGGGGGTGCTCCGATAATACCTCCCAGGACCGCCGGGCAGCAAGCGTTTACTCACCTCCCTGCAAGCTCCTCCAGCTCCCCAGTGTAAATCTCGCGAGACCCGCAGCCGACAGAGCTGGCTGCGGGTCTCACGAGATTTACACTGGGGAGCTGGAAGAGCTGCAGGGAGGTGAGTAAACGCTTGCTGCCCGCCACCCCAGGACCGCCGGGCTTGTAATGAGCCCGGCGGTCCTGGGAGGTATTATCGGAGCACCCACTCCCTCCCTCTTCTGCTGGGCTAATATTTATTCGAGTATAACGCGCACCCCTAATTTTAGATTAAAAATCGGTACAAAATTTTGCGCGTTATACTCGAATAAATACGATTATATATATATATATATATACATACATACATTTCATACTAATCTCTTTATTTTTATCTTTATCACAACAGATCTTAATTGTCTATGTAATACTATGTTTCCTATTTTTTTTTAACTCTTATTGAATTTATGTAACATTACTATGTATTTTTCTGATATTTTATACCCCCTTTTAAGACTCCAGTGTTTTGGCGGCTTTAAGACTGTTTGTGGACGATATATACAAGTTTAGAACAAACAAATGGGATCTGTGTGTTACTTAGGTGTCGGCATTCTGAACTAACATGTGATTGCAAGTCCGACGGACGCAAGGAGACGCATGAACGCATGCGCGGAATTATGACGAACCTGGAAGAGATTACCGACAAGTCAGAAAACGGTGCCAAAATAGATTTAAATGGGAAGGTGACAGGAACACTCACTACAAAACCACTTTTGAAAAAAAGCAACTAGCCGAAACGGGTTAAGCGGAGGTGGACTATATTCTATTTATTTTGTAAGGAATCGGTTTTTAACTGTGTGTATAATGAAGCCTATGGAGCAGTTTTTAACCTCAATCTGATATCCTGGAATCTATTTGGTGCTGCACCGAGGAAACTAAGCTGCAATCCAGTATCCAGATCCTTACTAAAAAAAAACAAAAAACACCTTTTTTTTCTGCATATATCGCTTTTAGTCTGAGCCAGCTTGTGGAGTTGCTCAGAACCATGTGAGTGGATCCTACTTGTTCGATGCATATAATTTGTTTTAACCATATTACCCTATATGCTTTTTTTTCAATCTTGTTCATAGATGCATCTTTTTATTATCCCATTTGAGGAAATATTTACACTCTTTTTTGAGTGCACTCACCCCCATTTATTGAATATTAGGGAAAAATAAAGCCATGTCTGCACTCATTAGACATTTATTAACCACTTGTGTCTCATAGTTCAGTATCTATTTCTAGAAAAAAAAGTTTTTTATATATATTATCAATTCACCAACATTGCCGTTTTGATCTAGATAGGCTGATAACCAGGAACTACTACTCATCTGTTGCATTACAGTTTACTTACATTAAACACTTTCATAAACAGAATGCAGTTGAATTTTAGTGAATTTAAGGAAACCAGTTAACACATTAAAGCTATAGCACATGCCCATAATAGAACATTGCCTGCAGCCAGGCTCTAATGATAAAACTGCAAGTCACATGTCTTCACATTGTTTATCTGATGAATGTGCCCAGTGTGTTTTTCATCCTTTCAAAGGACTGCTGACAACGAACGGTGTTGGCACAAGCTTTCAAATGGTATACATATCCAAACCATTTAGAAGATAATGGATTTTGAAAAGTTCTGAATTCACAGTTTTGGTTATTTGTATACTGAAGGATACCTATGTTACCAAGACATAAAACTATCTGTCAATTCAATCTAAATAACAACTATCTTATCAATTACTAAATGAGTGACACTATTAACCCCGTTTCTAAACTCTAAAATTAGCATTAAGGCTGGTTAATGTCACAATCAATTACAATAATCATATGTCTAGCCTAAGAAATGCAGTTCTGTGGCTGGCTCCATATCTTTCAACAATAGGAGGTATGGATCTGTGACAGATAGGTGGGTTGGGCACTAAAGGCCAAGAAGAGGGGCAGGTATGCCAGTTAGTGGTACCGGCGTTTCAGAAGAGGAGGCATCTCAGCTTGGCACAAACAAAACAATGGATTCGCAGCAACAGATAGTTTCAAACTATGGATCTTAATTTGAGGGGTCCAAACATTGACTGACAGCGTCTTTGGAAGTCACCACTCAGGCAGGGCAGACCCTACAGAGTGCATGTTAATGTGCTCTGAGTATGGGCTGAATGCTGTGAGGTTGCACAAGCACTATGTCCTTCCTGAGGGAAAAAAGAAAAACAAAGCTTCCCACATCCCAATTGCCATCCTAGGCCTCAAGCCTTGCTGGCATTGTGGCAAATACATCCTTGGACACTAAGGCACATATGGTTAAACAAAGGTTCTTTCTTAGAACCTTTTGCAACAAGTACAACATGAAAAATAAGAAAATATAAGAGCACCATTTATAATGTATCAGACTGAATTGCAATTAACTTTGAAAGCTTCACGTGTGTTTTTTTGGGTTGAAGATTGCCCCAAATAAATTTGTTTCCAGTAGAGTGAACTGTCCTAGTGACGGTCATAAACATAGCTAAGCTCCTATTGAGTCTGCTGTAGGAGGGCAACTCACCAAACCAGAAGAACTAACAAGACATTTGCACATTTTTGGTCAAAGTCAGAAAAAATTGTGAAATTGGGAACTTTTCCAGTTTGGCCTTCTTAAAGGGACTCTCCGGTGCCAGGAAAACAAACCCGTTTTCCTGGCACTGCAGGGAAGGTTAAAATGGAGTGTCCCTTTAACTTCCACATTCCCAATTTAGTGAAGAAATCTTTATATAAACATTCAGAAGCATCCAAATCAGTTAAGCAATCACACACTCATTGCACGATAAAGACTACTGGCTTGAACAGGTTATTGAATTTCACTATTTGCAAAGTATCCAGGAGCAAGACACTGGACATTTACAGTTCACAGTGTATTAAAGTGCCTTCTTAACCTTATTACAGCATTATTTTTAATTACAGGCCTTCTGTGTGCACTGTAAATAAAGAGTGTAGCTGGTTATTTTTATAAACTTTTTTTTTCTGAAACTCTACTTCTTATCTCTGCTGTCATAACAATCTGGTTTTAGTAACCTATACCAAAATAGAATGACCCCAGTCATTTAATGACAGCAGGGATGTAGACCACAACGGAAGACATACTATGCTGGAACAGGGACCTTAGGGATCAAATGGCGATGACAGCAGATTCTAAGATGTGCTTTATACAGGAGCATTTCAAATAAAAATTTGAAAAAATTAAGTTAAAAAAAATATTTTATTATTGGCTTTTATACACCACAATTCTTTTCTCCCGAATGCTTTACAATATTAGAAAGGGATATTACAAGACAATTACAAAATATTACAAGATTACAGGTTAAAGAGGACCCTGCTCAAACAAACAATCTTAACAATACTACACCCATCTTTTTTATTATTAAAAATGCTATAAAATGTTACCTTAGCTTAGTCCAATATCATAATACACAGCAACAAAAACGAATTGGCAAACATGAAAAACTTATAAAAATAAAATAAAAAATAAAAATAATTAAAAGGTCTTAAACAGGAACTGCCGCTTACATCTGTTTAGCTGCCATTAGTGGCGTATTCTTCTAGGACACGCAAACATTATAGGTTCGCTCTATTTTACATTGTCCAATAAACGGGACAGCATCTATGCACCAAAACCTATTACATTATGATGTTTTGGTTTTGTGCTTACAGTGTCGCTTTAAAAGGAGCACTTTAAGCACCATAGCCACCACAACATATTGGTGCCAGGATTACCAAGGTGTTCATTGTAAGTAGTCAAACCGGCTTCACTTCTTACATGAAATCCGCCAAGTGCCACTACCTTCCTCCACGACTTACGACAGAGCCAAAGCACACTGTCTGAGATAAGCAACTGTGGTTAGTTCAGGAGATGTAACAGAAGCTCCTGCTCCCCCAGCAGACCAAATTACAATTATTTATAAAGCGCTGTATAATAGATTAAAAAAAAAAAAAAACACTTAATTCTTGCAAAACATATACAGAAACATAGGATGAAGAGGTTCCTATCCAGGAAGTTTACAAATCTAAGCACGCCAGCTAATAAGTCAAACCATTCTAAAAATAAATTGTCAGCTTAAAGGTGTTGGTGGGGGCAGTGCATTCCTGGCACCATAACCACTACATCACACTAACTATGGTGCTTAGAGTGCTCTTTTATAGTGTAAAGTAGAAGTGTTAAATTGTGCAAGCTTTTAATAACATGCCACAATTAGCAGAGACAGATTGATATTGTTTAAATTCACATAAAATGGTTTTACTCCAGGAGTAAAATCCTTCCTATGTTTGTGAAGCAGCATATATTTGTAGTTTGTTGTTATATCAACAGTTATGGATAGTTTATACCAGGCATAGGCAACTTTCAGCACTCCAAATGGAGTACGTCTCCCATAAGCCATAATGCAGGCAAAGTAGTCCACAACATCTGGAGTGCCGAAAGGTTACCTACCCCCAGTCTATACAATTGATAGGCATTTGTTAGATCCCCATAAATTTGTAGTACTACAACAGCCATGATGCTAACAATGCATAATGGGTCTTGTAATCCTACAGAAACAGAGTATCCATGTTTTACCAATCTCTGATCGAGTAGCTTAATTCAGCAATAACATTGTGTGCAAACTGGCAAGTTCTTAAAATTACATGACCTCACAAATTAATCTAATACATATTAAAGGACCACTCTAGTGCCAGGAAAGCATACTCGTTTTCCTGGCACTAGAGTGCCCTGAGGGTGCCCCCACCCTCAGGGACCCCCTCCCGCCCGGCTCTGGAAAGGGGAAAGGGGTAAAAACGTACCTTTTTCCAGCGCTGGGCGGGGAGCTCTCCTCCTCCTCTCCGCCTCCGTTCCTCCCCGTCGGCTGAATGCGCACGCGCGGCAAGAGCTGCGCGCGCATTCAGCCGGTCACATAGGAAAGCATTCATAATGCTTTCCTATGGACGCTTGCGTGCTCTCACTGTGATTTTCACAGTGAGAATCACGCAAGCGCCTCTAGCGGCTGTCAGTGAGACAGCCACTAGAGAATTGGGGGGAAGGCTTAACTAATTGATAAACATAGCAGTTTCTCTGAAACTGCTATGTTTATAAAACAATTAGTTAACCCTAGCTGGACCTGGCACCCAGACCACTTCATTAAGCTGAAGTGGTCTGGGTGCCTAGAGTGGTCCTTTAATTTCACCATGATTAACCCCTTAAGGACCGAGGACGGTTCAGGACCGTCATCGGCATTTTTGCGTTGCCGACCGGTGACGGTCCTGAACCGTCCTAACGGTCCAATGTACTTACCCGATCGCCGTCGTTCCCCCGGCGGCGATCGGCGGTGCTCCCGTTGTGGGGAGACTGCCTGCAGCCCAGACAGTCTCCCCATGGCGAATTAGGACCCCTGTGGCCATGTGATCGCTCAACAGGGCGACCACATGGTCACAATAGGTGTCCATGTGTCTGCCTGCAGGGGGACTGTCTGTAAAATCATAAAAAAAATTAAAGTTAAAGTTAATAAAAAAAAAAAAAATTATATATGTGTATATACATATATATATATATGATATATAGACATATATTATACCTATATAATATATGTCTATATATCATATATATCTATCATATATATATCATATATATATATATATGTATATATATATATATATATATAATGTCATACTGTGTATTTTTAAATTAATATGTACATATATTAATATGAAAATACACTTATAATTAAATTACACACGTATATATATATAAAAACTATATATTGTATATATATATTATTATAAAATACAAAAAATAAGTAATTTAAATTAAATTAAACATGTAAAAATAATTAAAAAAAATTATATCTATACGAAATTTTATTCTAACTGTATTTTGATAATATATATATATTTATATCAAAATACACTTAGAATGAAATTGTATATATATATCTATGTATATATAAATAAAAAGAATACGAACTATTCATATGTCCATATACAAAATTACATAAATAATTATATAAATATACACGTAGACTTCAAATATATAAATATGCATATATATTTAAATTCTACGTGCGTATTTATGTAATATTTTTACATAATTAAGTTATTTTATTTATTGCAATTTAAGGGACCTGCCTGCCAACCTAGGCCGAAAGTCCAGAGAATTTAATTTGCTATCACTGTATTTTACCCTGTAACGTTCTACGACACCCTAAAACCTGTACATGGGGGGTACTGTTTTACTCGGGAGACTTCGCTGAACACAAATATTAGTGATTCAAAACAGTAAAACATATCACAGCGATGATATTGTCAGTGAAAGTGACTTTTTTTGCATTTTTCACACACAAACAGCACTTTTACTGATGATATAATTGTTGTGATACATTTTCCAGTTTTGAAACACTAATATTTGCATTCAGCAAAGTCTGCCGAGTATAACAGTACCCCCCATGTACAGGTTTTATAGCGTTTTTGAAAGTTACAGGGTCAAATATATGGGTCAAATATTTTTACATTGAAAATGGCCAGGTTGGCTACGTTGCCCTTGAGAGCGTATGGTAGCCCAGGAATGAGAATTACCCCCATGATGGCATACCATTTGCAAAAGAAGACAACCCAAGGTATTGCAAATGGGGTATGTCCAGTCTTTTTTAGTAACCACTTAGTCACAAACACTGGCCAAAATTAGCGTTCAATTTAGTTTTTTACTTTTTTCACACACAAACAAATATGAACGCTAACTTTGGCCAGTGTTTGCGACTAAGTGGCTACTAAAAAAGTCTGGACATACCCCATATTGAATACCCTGGGTTGTCTACTTTAAAAAAAATATGTACATGTGGGGTGTTATTCAGCGATTTATGACAGATAATAGTGTTACAATGTCACTATGGATACATTTTAAAAATATATGTTTTGAAACCGCAATATCCTACTTGTACTTATAGCCCTATAACATGCAAAAAAATAGCAAAAAGCATGTAAACACTGGGTATTTTTAAACTCAGGACAAACTTTTGAATCTATTTAGCAGTTTTTTTCATTCGCTTTTGTAGATGAGTAAAAGATTTTTCACATAAAAGTAAAAAAACATGTATTTTTTTCAATTTTTCATCATATTTTTTCATTTTTTTTAAATTAAATTAGATGAGATTATATAAATAATGGTATGTAAAGAAAGCCCCTTTTATCATGAAAAAAACAATATATAATTTGTATGGGAACAGTAAATGAGAGAGCGGAAAATTACAGCTAAACACAAACACCACAAAAGTGTAAAAAGATGCCTGGTCGCAAATGTACAACATCGCAAAAACAGTCCGGTCCTTAAGGGGTTAAACCACGTTTGTTTGCAACGAGAGAGTACACCAAGAACTGATGAACTTGTATAAAGCTTAGTGTACATGTGTTTTGGAATTTGTCCTGACATGTCCAAGGAGAGAGATATGTGCTGGGGGTTGGGGAGCATTATCACGCATATTTACACAGTGTTCCTAGATGTTCTTTTTCAAGGCCCCTTTGAAACCTTTGACAATGAGTAGTTCAGCTGTGACACAAATTGTGTTTGTGAACTTATTACACAGGTGTTTGTTTTATTAACACATATGGGATTACAGTCTAGTAACATGACAACAGTTATAATAGATATTGAAACTAGTACTTATATTTGTTTCCCCATTTTTGGTTGACTTTTATAAACAAAAATATACACCTAAACCTTTAAAAAAGAGATACCATGACCACTACAGACATGTGTAGTTGTTATGGTGCCATTAGATTGCAAGTGCATTCCCCTGACTTTGATCAGAGTGGTTTAACCAAAAACAGAGACTCAAAGGGCTTCCAATCACAAATTAAGGTTATTACAATATGGACAAACTTTATATTGCTAATGTGGTAGTTTAACTTCCACATTAGCAATTCCCATAAACCGAAAAGTGCTGGTGCGCATACATATGCGCACCAGCACTTTTCTGTTTTGTGATTGTTTCTGTACCTTATTACCTGGGTATATTGTGAGTGCTGCAAACCTATTTATATTTTATCTTAATTTTTTGCGCCAAATTATCTACTGCACATTTTTTCAATTCCCATAAACCGGTGATGGTGTGCGGTTGCTTTTCTCAAAGATTTTGACCAATGCACAACCAAAACATTTTAAATTAATAAAGGATTTAGAAACTGTGTACACAATATTGTGTGTTTAGAGTCACATGCATTTAGAATTTTAATGGTGTGCTCTCCTACTTAAAAGATCCAATGTTCTGTTGCATGTCCTGAATACAATACTTCATTTATAAGTTTGCCAGATTTTGGGGGAAAATGATAGAGCCAAATAACATACATTAATTTTGAAATACAATGCAAATTGATCTAATTACATATAATGTGATTAAAATCAGTAACCAGTACACAAACATATATGGTTCATATATGTGTAATAAAAAAGCATCTATATGGCCATACATCATACCTAATAAATAGAACATATGTTCCAAATGTCCTCATCCGTACACACATGGATCAGTTGGTGAGGGTGCCAGTTAATCTTGTTCAATAGTTTGAGGCCTACAGACGAAGACCCAATTATTGACATTAGCTGTGATTAATCCTTCACAGCATGTGTTAAACTGCGCTTCTCATGACAGTGCCAACATTTATTTATAAAATATTTGCATGGAATAATTACTAGAAAGCAGCATTTTAAGCATGTTGTGTAGGTCAATCAGAAAGTCACAATCAACCAATCTATACCACCCAACTATGGACAAAAGTAATACTGCTAATGAGGAAATGGAAAAAACAAATATGGCTGCTGTGCTCCCCTTGCTCCTGTCTGGGCAGATATAGATCTGCAAATTTGGGTGACACAGTTATCTCTATGAACATGGTAGTTTTGGTAACTGATTCATTATGAAACCATCGCATTGGCTTTGCTCAGGCCTGACAAAAACTATGGATCGTACAAAGTATGCTATAGACATGACCAAATACGACTAGGTCCAGTGCAAGTTTCCAATAGCCAATCAAAAAGAAAATGGCAGGTTTAAATCAACTAGAAATTATACCGAAACTGCACCACCAAAGTGGACTGGCCTAATGGGCTGTCACTGATGTGTGCTAATGGTGTTACTAAATTTGTATTGCTGAGGTTCTAACCTCCCCTGAGGTTAAATTTAGTTATGTTTCCCAGGGTTCTCTGTTGTATAAATGCATTATAAAAATTAAAAACTAACCCCCCCCCCCCAAAAAAAAAAACCCGATATATTTTATTGTTCTTGGAGCAGATTAGAGATTTAAAGTTAATGAAATTAATTCCCAGACTTTCTGGAGCTAGACCTCAGCATGCAACGTCCTGTCTCTGTTTTCTATCTGCCGCCATTTGCAAATCACAGTGTGCTCTGTGTATTTGTCACCTCCCTAAAGCCATATAAGAATAAGTAAACCACCCCTCTTACCAGTTGTCTTTAAGTGGTGTGTGCTATTAGTAAACATTTCACAATACAACTACTACCATCCCACTTCCCGCCTGTAGTTGTGATCTTATGAATAGATTGAAGTGCAGACCCCAGTATGCTGATTTACTTACCTTCCCAGAGGGCAATGCAACATTTGGTAAACAACTGTAGTTCATCGCTTGTGACATGTAAATTGGAATCCAAGATCTGAATCATTCCAAAATAAAACTGCATTAACTGGGAATGGCTCTTTACAGCTTTAGTAAATTTTATTTAAATGTATTTTAAATGTAAGCTCATTTGAACAAGGCCCCTCTTCTCCTGTATTATAACAGATGATTTTTAGAAGTCAAATACAGTACCTTTTCTATTGGGATAACATAAGTTTGGGACATGCTTTCAGGAGTTCATTCCACTATCAAGCCTAAAGAACTTAATTAAGACATTCTATTAAAATGCAAAAACTAAAAACCAGAGCTTTATCAATTACGAGGCAACTATTTGTAACATGACTGACCACACAAAATGCACATTTGAAACATGGGGATGGGAATGTTTGTTGGGGATGAAAATTTAGAGATAAACACATGAAACTGCCAAATGTTTTTAATTCATTTTTATTAGAACCAGGGATTAAATAAATGTGAGAAACTGTAGGTAGGACTTTGGGCGCCTCATAAATCTTGTGCTTAATGTTCAATGCTTGCATTTAATCAACGTAGTCAAATCATCTAGTTAAAAAGGTTTAATTGATTAATATTGGTGATATTATGCATAAAATGTTTTGTTCACTAAAGTGATAAATGGTCTTAATTAGTATTTTAATATATTTTAAAATATAATTACTATACATAGAACAATTTTAGGCATATTACGCAAATGGGCATCCAAACTCTGCCGAATGCTTTCATTTTAATAAAATAAAATATAAATAAATAAATCCATATAACTTGTCTTATAGACAGATATTTTCCCTTTGATACCACTTATATAGCACTAATGAACATATTAAAGGTTTTATTAATTTTAACTTTAGAATACTTAATATATTTGAAAATAACGCCAATATGTTTCAAGTGCCACATACACTGTAATTGTGCGTTTTAAAAGCTTTAATATTGTTGCTTGGAAATAGAATTTGAAACAGAATATCAAACTTTTGACCCAAAAATGGTTAAAAGTAGAGCTTCATCTGATTATTGAATGTTAAAAATAAATAAGTAAATAAAATTCAAGATATATATGTTTTCAGCTTGGTTTTGGCCTAAGCTTTGAAATTTACTATGAATTACTCATAGTGACTTTTAATTCAAAGTCTTATGTTAGGGAAGAAACCTCACGTAGAAGCATTTCTCCAGGGTACCTTTATTACACATATTGAAAGTTAGAGAATATAAATTTAATTTAAATCCAAAGTATCTAAACTGGAAGCATAGCTGAATTTAAGAAAATTTTCAGCTTAGCTATTTTACTCATGTGAGAATTGTCCTGAATTCAAAACTAATTTCAGATTTAAAAGACAATTGTGAATAACACTGCTAGTGTGCTTTTCTAGATTTATCCTGGTTAGGGATTACATTTTAGAACTTAATTAAGGTACTTGTGACCTAGTAACTAGATTGTCTTGAAATGAGGATTGATGTGCAAGGTCTCATTTCTCTGCACATTGTTGTACAATAAATTGAAAGCCCCATGGTGACAAAAAAGGCAACTTATTCAATTGTTAAACACTTTATAGGGTCGCATGTAAATTGATCTGAATGGAGATTTAACTCTTCTGTTTTTGGCTCAAGGTAGTTTGTGATCTGGGCATGAATTAGAGGCAGATAAAGTAACTCAGGAAATAACATCCACCCTTCTTATTTCACAACAGCCTGCAGATAGAACAGGATATCATTAGATGGGTACCTTATACTTTTGGGACATGTGGAGCAAATAAATCATAAACTCAAAGAAGGTGAATTAAGAAGAGCAGACCCTTTTTTTTCGGTTTTCCATTTTTGTGCACTGGTTTATATAACATGCTAGTTGCCAGATGTAGGGGATGGGGGTTCCCAACATTATAGCATATTAAAGAGAAGTCATCTTGAGCAGCATACGGTAAGCCCACCTACCCCCAGAGTCTCTACAGTGGGTCACGCTTAAAGCTCACTGGATTTGTGGGGGAGGGGGGTGGGAAGGGGAGTTGCCATCCTTCGTTTGTCTCCCAAAATCTCTTTGACCCGATATGCTCTTGATTACAGATATCTATTTGTCTTTGTGGGACAGATATCGCTTTATCCTGTGAAGTCACACTCCCATAACCTTGGTGACTTCCTAACAGGCTCTATCCCTAATCATTCAATACTTCAACTATAGAATACGAGAAAACACAGGCATCTCATTTATATCAAGTTTACAATAAAGGTAATTTGTTAACTTTGACTCCATTGGAATGATCTTACAAAAATTCCCTCTATTGCATTTCTCTCTTATTTACAGCTTAGATCTTGGTTTACTGCACACTTTAAATGATCAACCTTTCATGTGAACAACAGCTGTCTGACTTAATGCCAACCACTAAGTTTTTCTACCACTTATTTACTACAATTGTCTACTGAAATCCGTACCTTATCCTGTGTGCTTGTCTGGGAAAAGGACTTTTCAGCCAGATGATGTCTGGCTGATGGCAGTCAGAATGTTTAGAGAAGTTACATTATGTGCAATCTGCAAGATTTTATATGGATGGTACATTGAGCCTACCATATTGGCCCTTATTTGTCCCACTAAAACAAAGGTGTTAGAGGTGCTCATAGGATATTGGTATGTCCAAACTACACAAATACTGGGTAACTGTGACCTCCCTTGTTTAATCTATGTCACAGGGTCATACCCTAACTTAGAGAAATGGCAAATCCCACAAACAGAGGTTCTAGATAGACGTATTACCGGGCGTTAAAGTGGCCGGACATAACGTTCATAAGAATAAACACAGAATCAGTAATAGCCAAGGTCAGGAATATAGAAATACGGACAAACTAAATAACACGACGGGTCAGGATACCAGAAGTACACAAAGTCAAATACAAGCCAAGTTAAATATCTCACTATATTTTAAGAGACTTAGTATAAGCACCAACGTGTATCAAAGCAGAAACCACGATAGGCCAATGAACAAGAGCCCAAATTAACATTATTATTACTTTCTATTGTCCAACACACTTTCTGATTGGTCCATGTCATCTCTAACTCAAAATTG